>NC_089519.1:38576265-38631265 GCF_963924715.1 Thunnus thynnus
ATTTGACACAATGGATAATATAACAAGCTTTTAAAATACAACACATTGTTAAAGATGAAACCAGTGGTTTCCAACCTTTTTGTCTTTTGACGTCTTACAAAAAGCAGTGTGTAGTCGGGGTCACATTTCACATGTCTATGAGTTGTTAACAGCTCCACCAAATAGTGATTTTTCCCTCTAAACTTCTCACATGCTTTCATTTCAATAAATGTTCAAATGATCCAATATTTCAGCAAAAATCAAAGATTAGAGAAAAAGTCCAAAAACTGAAAACAGATTTGTGTATCAGAACTTTGTTTTTTCTTCTTTCCTCTCCCATTAATCATCTCACCACCCCTCAGATTTATCTGCTGACCCTTTGGAGGGGCCCGACCCCTAGGTTGGGAACCACTGGACTAAACTAGCTAACTGTATATAAAGTAGTGTAAACTAGCTCCACCTCCAGCAGCTACAACAGTAACATGCTGCTCTAACACTGATGCTTCACTATTAATAATCTAATGATGTCATATATAATAATATATCAGTCAGAGGAACCAAACCACTACTTTTACTGCAATACTTTAACTACATCAAGCTCATAATACTTATGTACTTTTACTGCAATACTTTAACTACATCAAGCTCATAATACTTATGTACTTTTACTGCAATACTTTAACTACATCAAGCTCATAATACTTATGTACTTTTACTGCAGTAAAGTATCTGAGTACTTCTTCCGCCGCTGTAGCATCGTGGTGTAGTTGCAGGTCTCTACCAGAGGAGGCGCTGAGGAAACAGTTTGGATGTTAAACCTCCTGAAGAAGAAGAAGAGGAAAAGAAGACGAAGAAGAGCTGCTCTTGTAATACATCCATGCTGAGCAGCGGAGCTAGTTAGCTTCTGGCTAACGTGCAGCTGGATCTAGCGGGATGTCTGCAGCCTCTAAAGTTGTTCTGGGAGTGTCTGTGGTTCTGACTCTGAGTATCGTGTCCGGCGTTCACCTCAAACAGACCTGGGACCGACAGGTAACCCGGACCGGACCGAGCCGGTCCAGCAGCAAGGTTAACAGTTAGCTAACAGTTAGCAGGTCGGGTTAGCGGGGTCACAGGAACTTGACGGGCTGTTGTACCGTTTAAACCTGCCGGTGTTCGGTGTTTAACGGACAAACTGCGGCTTCAACACGCTCACTGAACTACCAGCTAACAGCAGCTGCAGGATGAAAACCTGCAACCTGGTGTAGAGTCTGTAGAGCTGCAACTGATTATTCTCATTATCGATTATCTTCTCAATTCATCAATTAGATGTTTGGACCATAAAATGTCCAATGAAACGTGTTGATCAGTGTTTCCCAAAGATGAAGTTCTCAAAATCTTGTTTTGTCCACAAAGATCATCAGTTTACTGTCAGAGAGACTAAAGAAACCAGAAAATATTCACATTAAGAAGCTGGACTTTTTTTCTTATGGATTTAAAAACGATTAATTGATTGATTGATTGATAAAAGTCTATAAATAAGTTGAAATTTTATTTAATAAAGGTTATAAATGGAACTCAAGTACAGTATTTTCTTTTATTATAGAAAAGGAGTTTGTAAGTACTTTTGGCCGGTAGTGATGTAATGACGAAGGTATTACAAACCTTCAGGTGAATCAGCTCCAGGTCAGCTGTAGAAACTGGTCGTTGTTCAGAGTCTGAACTTCGGTTCGTGTCCTCCAGCGTCTCCACGAGGGCGTCGTCAGAGATCTGGAGCGGCTGGAGAGGAAGAAGGAAAACCTGAGGCTGCTGGAGGAGCAGAGGACGCTGACCATACAGCTGGAGGAGGAGAGACGACGCTCCGCCCACAGGACAGCACTCGCCACTGAACCAGGTAACACACCGCCTGACACACCTGGTCACTCACAGACAGACACACACATCAGTTACTGCAGCTTTAAAGAGCAGTGATACTGATCTGTAGTGTTAATAGTGTAGAATCAGCATGTGGAAGCAGAGAGCGCTCTGTATCGCCGACTGACCAGCTGTGTACCTGTGCAGGTGAGTGACAGTGACGAGCTCAGAAATGGACAGCAGCGGCGAGCAGCTGGGCGGCGGCGAGGACGAGGCGGCCTGTACGTCGGCCTCAGAGGGTCTGGAGGAGGGCGAGGTGGAGGGAGAGACGCTGCTGATCGTGGAGTCGGAGGACCAGGGCTCGGTGGATCTGTCACATGACCAGAGTGGAGACTCGCTGACCAGCGACGTGGGTGATGAGGCCGACGGAGGCTGGGCCTGCGAGGACATGTCCTTCTACTGCGACCGCTGCCACAAGTGGATCCCTGCAGGTCAGATTCACCGTCACTCTATTAATATTATTTGTGTTGTTATTGTCAGTGACTGACTGGTTATTTAAGAAAAATATCGTCTTCTATTGGGACGAAAACAGAACGCAGCAGAGTTTCTCTGGATGTTTTGAGACAAAGGTGTTAAAGACTGTGTGTCCTACACAGTCACGACCTTTACAGTGTCACAGTTAAAAAAAAAAAATCATAATTTGACAGACAAGTGTCCATTTAAATAACAATTTTATACCAAGATGGACAAAAAGATGAAAAATAAAGACTGTGACAGATGATGGTGTTTATTTTGTAGGCTTGGGAGGATATACTGATCTCCCAGTTCGATACTATCACAATACTTGAGTGCCGATTTGATTCAGAATCAATTTTCAGTTGAATTAATAGAAAGGAGGCTTATTTCCAGTCTCTTGCTCCAGTATTGTGCGTGTTAAACCATTCGCTGGTGTCCTCAGTCCAGTGAGCAGCCTCTCTGCTCCGCTGTGTTATTAACGTCATGTCTCCAGCAGTAGAGAGCAGCCTCTCTGCTCCGCTGTGTTATTAACATCATGTCTCCAGCAGTGGAGAGCAGCCTCTCTGCTCCGCTGTGTTATTACGCTGTGTTATTAACATCATGTCTCCAGCAGTGGAGAGCAGCCTCTCTGCTCCGCTGTGTTATTAACATCATGTCTCCAGCAGTAGAGAGCAGCCTCTCTGCTCCGCTGTGTTATTAACGTCATGTCTCCAGCAGTGGAGAGCAGCCTCTCTGCTCCGCTGTGTTATTAACATCATGTCTCCAGCAGTGGAGAGCAGCCTCTCTGCTCTGCTGTGTTATTAACATCATGTTTCCAGCAGTAGAGAGCAGCCTGTTGTCCAACACGCTGAGCAGCCACAGGTTCTGAGGTCAAACAGACTGTTCAGAGTTATTTTCTTCACCTCAGAGTTGGTTAGAGTTGTTTAATGCTGCAGTGTGTGTTGGTCGGCTGTTCTCGTTTGTTACTGCTGATCGCTGCTCCGCTAACATTAGTCTCTGAGTGACGGCTTAGAAAGTTCACAATATACTACACATCATCTCGCAAAGGTAATTATTTAGTTATTAAATCAGAAAATGCTTGCAGTCGCTGCATTTTTTGAAGATGAACTACGAGGTAATGCTAGCAGGTGCTGCGTTGCACACAGGTGAGTTCTGTCAACATCACATGACAGAATTTTCAACAAAGGCGGCGGCCAGTAATACAAAGTTTTACAAGTAAGGAAAACCCTGCACAGTCTTGACTATGTGCTTTCATGTTTTTCCAACACGCCTGCTCACAGTCCATCGATACTAAAGGAAGAAATATTGAATATTGATCAGGTTGAATGAATCACATCCCTGGTCAGACGTTAAGTGAATGAAACTAAAATATAAAATGACTGAATATATCGGTTCCCTGTGTATTATTTATTGTGTGTGTGTGTGTGTTCAGCTCAGCTCCGCGGCGAGCAGCCGAGCTACCTGAAAGGAGACAACTTCTTCAAGTTCGTTTGCTGCGACTGCTCCGAGGACGGCAAGGAGAGCTTTGAGAGGATGAGACTCACCTGGCAGCAGGTACGCACAACAACCACACACTGAGTCATTGTTTCTGTCTATCAAAGGTTTTTATTGAATATCAATCAGCAACAACACAAATACTTTAACAATTATTATAAAATTGTTATTATTTTTCTATTAACCAAGACCCTCAGACACACCAACAGACTGAAAGACCAACCAAGAAGATTGGAAATGGAAATAAGATAAAAACATATAAAGTTGAGAATTACATTTTGAAAATGTTTTGAATTCTGTAAAATAATTCATTAAATGAATAAAAAAACAAACAAATAATAAATAAATGAAGAGGGGAATAATAATTAGTCAAGGGAAAAACAAAACAGGGCTCCCACTTTATAGAACATACTCACTGCAAACGTTTTAAACAAAATATAAAAGCTGAAAACATCAACTGAGTCATTGGAGACATTTCTGCAGGAAGAACCCGATCTTTACTACCTTCAAAGAGAAATCCAAATTAACTGGGTCTCAGCCTCCTGCTGGAGGGAAACGGGTCGGTTTTGATAGACCATGCATATATTTTTTTGGTCGTGTTCATATTTTCAGCCTTTTTGGAAAGAAGTGGGTCATTTAGGTTCAGAAATTCTTTTTTGTGCCCGGGAAATATCCCCAAAAGTCTGACACAGAGTTTCACAGCTGCAATTAATAAGACAATTACAAAATGGTGGGAACCCTCCCTTCACTGCCTTCTAATCAATATAATCAATTTGATCAGTGGAAAAAGTGACATTTGCCCTTCCACTTCAGAGGGAGAAGGATGATATACACTGGATGTTATAATCATCCAGACTTTTAAAAATGTTTCTTTTTTTATGTCTTCTAAGAACTTTATGAACTGTTACTGTGCTTTTTCTTCTGTTGATGCTGTTTTGTCTCTGTCCGTTCTGCATCCACACAAAAAATAAAAACAAGTATTAAAAACATTGTTTTTAACCTTATAGTCATTATGCCGACAATAATATTATGTGTTTTTAAAAACTTGCTGTCTCAGGTGGTGATGTTGGCCATGTACAATCTGTCTCTGGAGGGGACGGGACGACAGGGCTACTTCAGGTGGAAGGAGGACATCTGCGCTTTCATTGGCCGACACTGGAACTTCCTGTTGGGAACAAGGTCACTTTTATACATGCTGTGATGTGTTTGAAAACGTTAAAATGGGAGAAATATGATCTCTTTTTCTAGTTTTTGTCAGTACATGTGCAGCTGCATTCTGGACCAGCTGGAGAGTCTTTAGAGACTTGTTAGAGCAGCCTGATAATAAGGAATTGCAATAATCCAGCCTAGAAGTAACAAATGCGATGCGTCATGGAGGATTTATCATTAACTTGTAGAAACTGAAATTAGTCTAAATAGGACTTAAACCAGGTTAATGCAGTTCCTTTAATGCCAATTATATGTTCTAGTCTCTTCAATAGGATTTGATGGTCAATTGTGTCAAATGCAGCACTAAGATCTAACAGGACAAGTATGGAGACAAATCCTTTGTCTGATGCAATTAGGAGGTAGTTTGTGACTTTCACCAGTGCTGTCTCTGTGCTATGATGCGCTCTAAATCCTGACTGAAAATCCTCAAATAAACTATTGTTATGTAGAAAGTCACATAACTGATTAGAGACTGCTTTCTCAAGGATCTTAGATAGAAATGGAAGGTTAGATATAGGTCTATAATTGGCTAAAACACCTGAATCAAGAGAAGGCTTCTTAAGAAGAGGTTTAATTACAGCTACTTTAAAGGACTGTGGTACATAGCCTGTTACTAAAGACAGATTGATCATATCTAGTAAAGAAGTGCTAACTAAGGGTAAGACTTCCTTAAGCAGCCTAGTTGGGATCTAAGAGACAGGATGATGGTTTAGCTGAACAAATCCTTGAAAAGTTGATGTAATCGTGAACGAATTATTTTATTTTATAAAAAGCAAATTATGCATCTGCTTTCGATGCGAAGAAAAATACTGATTCACAATAAATAAGGAGGAAAAAAAAGAGTCATTGAGAACCAATGCTTGAGGATATCGTGGTGGATATTCACATTTAAGAGGCTGGAATTAGAGAATTTGAACTTTTTTTCTTAAAAGTGACTCAAAATGATTAGCAAATTGTCAAACTAGTTGGCGATTCACTTTGAAAGCTGGCAAGTAATCGATTAATCAACTAATCATTGCAGCTCTAAAATCCACCCACTCAAACATCTGTAATACGGTTTGTTGCCTACCTGACAGGCTCCTCGTACCTTTGACCCCCGTTGGTCCCTAGAAGATAAACTGCTGCTCTTGTTCAGTGTGTTCTGTCTGGATGAACCCCTCGTCTTTGGTCCAGAAGCTGATGAGGTTTTGTTTGAACCAGTGACTGTCTCTCTCTCTGCAGGAAGAAGACGTCGACATGGTGGAGTACGGTGGCCGGCTGCCTGTCGGTGGGCAGTCCTACCTTCTTCCGGTCAGGAGCGCAGGAGTTTGGTGAGCCCGGCTGGTGGAAGTTGGTCCAGAACCGACCTCCAACTCTGCGGCCAGAGGCGGACAAATCCACCACAAAGACCAAAGGTAACCACTGCCTGCAGTCCACCAGGAGCACCCTGATCTGATTTCTTTATACGTTCTTTGGGACATACGTTGGAGTAAATGGATTATTAAACTAATTTGACAGTAGTTCTTTGGGTCACAGAGCATACCAAACTAAACATCCTGTACCAAACGGTTCAGGACGAATACACGTATTGTAATACCCCTACTACAAAGGTTTCAGGTGACCCCTGCAGATGAATGAATCTTGGTGGATATTCTGTTTACCTGCAGCCTCCAAACCTGCGGTGGACCCAATCATCACTGTGGATGGCCTGAGGAAGCGCGGAGCCCGAAACCCCGTAGAGAACGCCATGCAGCTGAAGGAGAAGCGTTCGCGTACTCAGGAGGCCAAAGACATCCGGCGGGCTCAGAAGGAGGCGGTGGGAGGCTACACCGACCGCAGCGCCTCCTCCACGCCGGTCAAACTGGGTGGAGGTCGTGGTGGGAGTGCCGCACGTCGGTCGGACCTCGTTCTGGAAAAAGGTGAAGTCATTGATTTCTCCTCGCTCAGCTCCTCAGACCGGACTCCGCTCACCAGCCCATCGCCATCACCTTCACCTGACTTCTCCGCCCCGGGCACACCGGCCTCTCACTCAGCCACGCCCAGCCTGCTGTCAGAGGCGGACCTTATCCCGGACGCCATGCCTCCACAGGCTCTATTCCATGGTGAGTTAAATCCAATTCCTCTTCAGTAAATTAATCGCTTGTGAGTTTTGAGTTGACATGATATAAATGATGCCATGTCCTCTTTGCTGCTTGGACCTCCAGATGATGAGGAGATGGAGGCGGAGGGGATGATTGACCCGGGGATGGAGTACATCCCTCCCCCCAGTGCCAACCTCGTTGCTCGCAAGAAGCTCCGCCCAGCTCCTCCACACATTAAACGTGAAGCTGACAGTGAGGACGATGAAGGCCGCGAGCGTGAGGAATACTTTGAGGAGCCAATGGGGCGTGGCGAGGGACCATCTCTCTCCACTGGGGGGTGTGTTGGTGCTGCAGGGCCCGAGAGGAGGAGAATAACTCATTCTGAGAAAGCAGACGGACCTGGCGGCGTCTCCCAGAGTCCTCGGTACTCCCCCCTCAGCCTGTATGAGGAGAGGATGCTGCTGCGCCGGCTGGACGCCTGCCCCCTGGCCTTGGCCGTCACCCCGCAGGCCAAACGCCTCCACAGGAAGCTGCTTGTCCGCCAGGCCAAGAGGCAGAGAGGGCTCCCCCTGCTGGATATCGACCGGGCAGTCAGTGCCACCCTCAGCCTGGTGGGAGGCATTTATTGCGCCCAGGAGGCGGGGGCACTGATGGGAGGAGTCATGGGGAAATACTGCACCAACAGCCAGGAGCTGCGGATCCTTGATCGCTTCCAGGTACCTTCCGAAATTCATCTGAGTAGTCGTTTTGTCTGCAAAAGATCAATGAAAAATGCCAATCACAGGACAGGAAAGCTCATGATGATATCTTTAAATGTCGTTTTGTCCAAAACACAAAGATACTCAGTTTACAGTGATTTTAAAAGAGTTAAGAGGTAAACCCTGATACAGGAGAAGCTGCAACCAGACGATGTTTGGCATGACAGCTGCGCTCAAACCTCCATCAGTCACCGCAGCAGTTTCTGATGGAAGACGCTAATGTACGTTTTCATCTGTGATTTCACTCTCAGTTGTAGCTGCTGGTTACCAGCTGGTTTTGGCTGGTTTACCTCCATTACGGCTCCTGGGTTCACTCAGCTCTCAGCAGCGTGTTCACTGCCAGTCAAGTTGAGGGGGCGTGTCCCACAGCCATCATCCCTCTGCTGAGTCTACTGCGCAGACTCTTGTTGCAAATGACGTCACACAAGCAAGATGGCTGCTCCTGAAAACACCATATTTTAGCTTCACTTTACTGAGCAGTAGGGAGTGGACTCGTCGTCCATCTTTACATAAAGTCTGTGGTCGATCCAGAAGTCAGACTAGTTTTTTACTTGATACAAAATGTTGCAATACAAGTTTTAAATGCTGGAATCACAACTCATTTTTTAATTTTTTTAGCAACATTTTGAGCAAATGCAGGTCTTCCTTGGGCCTGAAGTTGGTCAGAGTTGCTCATAATGTCAATACAATTTGACCTCTGTTTACGGCTAAATGAACATATACTACAGTGTTTATGTAGATCAACAACAGATGAATGTTCCAGTTGTCCAAACTGTCTTTTGTAAATATTTAACAGCTTTGGTTTCAGTTTTATGACTACTCGCATTTTGTTGGGGAATCTGAAACCTTGACAGGACCCACTTATAAAGATTATTCATACATAAATGTGTGTTTCTGTGTGCGCAGACCAAACTTTCCAGCAGGAGAGGCATCCAGCATCAAACTGTGTCCTTCTGGCATCGGCTAATGGGAGCAGAAGGCAGTTTGGACCAGAGCATCAAAAGTCCGTATACCTCCCGCATCCTGAAACCCTTCATCAGGTAAAGAGGTTCCTGAAACACTCCAGATGGATGGATTCTATCATTCAGAAAGCACATTGAACAAGTTTCAACAGTCAGTGGTAAAACACCAGATCTCAGCTGGACACACAGATCTTTATAGTAGTATCTATCTATTACAGTAGTAGTGGTAGTAGAAGTACAGTAGTAGTAGTACAGTAGTAGTACAGTAGAAGTAGCAGTAATACTTGTAGTATTAGTAGTGGTACAGAAGTAGAACTGTATTTGTGTTTCAGGAGAGATTACGAGAACCGTCCGGTGAAGCTGAGGCTGCTGGCAGAGATCAGAGCTTACCCTCACAGGAAGGATCCTGACTGGGTCCCTGAACCTGATGCCCCCATCGACTACTGCTACGTCCGACCAAACCACATCCCCTCCGTCAACGCCATGTGTCACGACAGCTTCTGGCCAGGTAGCACCGGCTAACACGCAGCTCTGACTTCCCTACATATGAAACCCTCCCTCCATGAATCTGTGTCTCCAAAGCCAAAGCCAAAGCTTTTGTGTTCCTTCCGTCCTGCAGGTGTGGACCTGTCAGAGTGTCTGCAGTACCCAGACTTCAGCGTGGTCGTCCTCTATAAGAAGGTGGTGGTCGGCTTTGGCTTCATGGTGCCAGATGTGAAGTACAACGAGGCCTACATCTCCTTCCTGCTGGTCCATCCTGAGTGGAGGAGAGCTGGCATTGGCACCTTCATGATCTACCATCTCATCCAGGTCTGTGAGGGCAGAATGACTAGTGAACACAAAAACACCAATATGGCAACTAAGTGATCAGTATCTTAACAGGTGACTCCACAAAATACGCTCGATCAGAAAAAACTCCTCCAGGTGATTCCAGTATCACAGAGCTGTGACCCTAACCCTCATTGTTTTTACTGTTTACTGCACATGTGTTCTGTCTGATTATTGGCTTGTCAATCAGTAGTAGTAGTGGTATTACTACAGTAGTGTCTGTAAATCAGTGTGAATTGTATTCAGCTGTATGAAAGCTGCTCTACAGACACAGTTTGAGTGACTGAAAATGAAATTGCATCATAATAACTTCCTGTTCAGATTCAAGTTTCAGGATTCAGACGTGTGACTTTCTGCTGACGCGTCCGTCCTGTGTGTTTTCAGACCTGCATGGGGAAAGACGTCACACTGCACGTGTCAGCCAGTAATGCCGCTATGCTGCTGTACCAGAAGTTTGGCTTCAAAGCGGAGGAGTACATCCTGGACTTTTATGATAAATACTATCCTGTGGACAGCACAGAGTGCCGCCACGCCTTCTTCCTCCGACTGCGACGCTGAGACGGCAACGCCACCGTCACCTGAGTTTACCTGCAGGACCTGCCAACGTCCTGTCGGTGATGAGTAGACACCGTTTTAACCGTTCTGCTGCTCCACTGCAGCACAACACCTTGCTCAGAGGCACCTGGACTGTCGGTGCAGAGGGATGAGACGTTCTCTCTGCTCAGTTTGTCAAAGTCAGCCCAGAGATTCAACCAACAACTGTTCAGTTACGAACGTCCGTCTGCAAGAATCCGACAGTACTGACTGAAACAAACTTCACTGTATTTTTGTTAAATTTGTGACTGTTGGTGCTTTCAAACGACATTAACAACCAAGAATTGAAGACAAACAACAGTTAGAAATGTCACTCAGCTGTAATGTAGTTCTTCAAAATCAGAAGAAAGACTGGAATGACCAAAATCCTCGAAGACATCTAGTTCAGTACAATATCAGAGTTCAGTTCTGCTGTCTATAAATGTCTCAACTGATGACATGACCTGTTAATTTTTGTCTCATTTGCTTCAGTTTTTCCTCTACTGTTGTATAAAGTTCATCTAAGTAAAGTTGTCTGGTTGTTTTTATTTCACTCATTCATTCAGTCAGCAGAATGCAGGTTGTCCAGCAGGGGAGCTGTAACACATCAGCAGCAGTTAAAACCTAAAAATATTATAAAATAGTGTGCAAATATGTATTATATGTTACATTTATTAGCATGAAAGATTTAATACACAAACCCATATTGTAAAATACTAGTTTATTTTTGTCAAAGCTACACAGAACAAGAACAAGATCTGAAGAAACACTGTACAGACTGTCACCTGTTTCACACACAAGTTTGCAGAATACACGTCTAAAAATTAAAAAATATATCTGACTCTCAACTTCAGTCTGACAGCAGGACAGACGTCATTTCACCAAAGTTGCAACATGAGATAATTTCCTCTCAAGTTAATTAACTAATCAATAGAATCAGCTGTTTATTTCTCCAGCCTAACGCAGGGTTAGCATGTATTTACATGCAGTATTACCATGGTGGATTTGTGTTTTACATTTAGACCACAATAACAGCAGTAAACATATTTAATGTACATGTACAATTACATGTCACCTGTTGAACAACTACCTGTTTATTGTAGATTTACATACAAAAACATTTTCATATTTTGCTTCTGTTTGCAGGCGCAGGCGCTCAGTTTGGTCGGTAGTGACGTCATCACGTTTCCAATAAAAGCAAAGTCTGTTTCAGTCAGAAAACATCCAGGTTCAGTTTGGGTTTTCCCAGTTTGCCCAGTTTGTCATGTCTCATCTGGATGGTGAGCAGGGACACCATTACGTTACAGCCGTAGCTCACCGCCACGTCATACGCCGTTTATATTAATCTTCATCAGCATTTATTATCGTATCTCTGTCAGTATGAACCAAAGGAATAAACAGTGACACCTGCTGGCTTTAATAACACATGACAGCTGAGTGCTGATGAAAGAAACAGTCAATGAACAACAGCTGTCAGACTGAATGTGAGCTAAACACATTAAACTGACACTTTAAACAGTCCTGAAACTGTCAAATACCTTCAATCTACTATATGAAATTAGATATGAATTAACATGCACACACACACAAATAAATGGAGAAAACTAACATCAGCTACTGATCATCATGAACTTTATTCTCTACACAGGAACTAAATAAACACTCCAGAGAAAAACTAAATACTTCCTGTATGTCAGAAACACACAACAGCTCCTGGACTTCTCATCTCTAATGCTGTGTTCACATCATATGGGATGGATGGTAGAGGCGGGAAAGATTCCCATGTTTACAACTTGCCAGCGTTCATGTCACACAACAAATCAAGACGGCTGCATGATTACAAAGTTGGTGGAATGAGGCTCAAAAATACTGTTATTTACAATAATCCACCATATCCAGTAAATGTCAGAGCTCTCAGCTTTTCCAATTCATAATTACCACTTGAATGTTAACCTGAATTCTATTTACAGGTCAGAATCTCATAATTAGCATAATTCCAATATGATATGAACGCAGCATATTAGCAGCCACACTCCAGCTGCTGAGCCTCAGCCTTCACCATTAGAGGTGTTCATTTAACCAGCCAATAGGAGGCCTGTTGTTCTGACCATCATTTGTCATGTGGTCTCTAAATAAGTGAAGGAATCAGGTAAAACAGTTACTATGAAACTACTAGAAGAACTACAACTAAACATTGTGAAGATCCCATTCCCATTATCCCATTACAGTTCAAGCCTTTCTAATACACTAACAACAGAAAACAACAACAACTGGACTCAGTTTATCATTTGATTCATTTTACAAACAAACTGTCAATCATGTGGAAACCATGTTTACATTTACAGCAGTGAGAGATCACGTTGGTACTAAATACCATCAGCTGTGTGTGATCCTGTACAGACTGAACTATCTGGTCAGCAGTGAGAAAGTTTCTCTAACAGGAGGAGACTCTTCCTCCTACAGAGGATACAGAGACACAGAGGAATCAGGCCAGACTGTAAACCAAGCAGAGAGCTTCAGTGAATGTGGTGCTGAAGGTGTGGAGGTGGATCAGTGTGTCAGAGGAGACTCTTCCTACTCCAGATGACACAGAGATGCTGAGGCACCAAACCAGAACCTAAACCCAGCATACAGAGGCTGAGTGAATGTGGTGTTGAAGGTGTAGAGGTGGATCAGTGTGTCAGAGGAGACTCTGTAGAAGGACAGAGTGCCAGCAGGACAGTCCACATACACTGCTACTCTGTTAGAGACAGAGGAGGAGGAGGAGGAGGAGGAGGGGGAGGGGATGGGTGTTCCCCTCTTATTGTGATGGACATAGTAATCATCATCAGAGCAAAGCAGACACCAGGACTGATCATTCCATCCAAACGCACATTCATCACTGTATCCTTTCCTGCTGATTCCTCTGTAACTCACTGATATATAAACTCCTCCTCTCCACTCGACCTCCCAGTAACAGCGACCAGTCAGAACATTTCTACACAGCACCTGAGCCCAGTCATCAAATCTATCTGGATGATCAGGATATGACTGAACCCCTGCCCCTGTCTCATATGTCACCTTCCTGTTGCTGTGAGACAATTTGAGGTTTATGTTCACTGTGTTTGGATCCAGTGTGAGTTGACAAAAATCTGATGGAGAGAATGAGACACAATACAGCTGCAGTTATTGGTCTATCATCTGTTTGATGATGACATCATCTTCATCCTCAGTAGGATGTGAATGAGCTCTGTTTTCATGAATGAAATGAAAAACACACTTACACCTCCAAGGACCTGGTGTCAACCATCGGACTCCAGCAGGCTGCAGCCTGAAAGGAGGAGGGGGGTCAGAGCAGCACGTTCTCTTTCAGCATGCAAACATGGACATGACATCACTCTAGAAAAAGCAGCTCTGATCCTCATCACACTGAAGTGCTTTGCTGCTCCTCTGCAACACAACTGTCAATCACATCACATGACGACTATCAACAGGAGCTACATTCAGCCAATCAAAAACCAGCGTCTCAAAGTCAAATCATGTGGACAATGACGCTTCTCAGCCTCAGCAGTTTGTATTGTGAACAGATGACAGGACTGTTTGGACTGATTTACACTAACATGAAAATGATAAACCGCCTGTTTCTGTTTGTCTTTCCTCAACAATCTTTGGACGACTGACAAGTTATTTCCTCTCACACAGATGGAACATTCCTGCATGATGGTTACAGCTGACAATCAGCTGCAGTCTGAAGTGTTTGAGATGAGTTCACTGCAGCTTCCTGTTTTTCATTTAGTGTCCATCTGTCTGTCCATACCTGAGAGTGTCCACCTGTCTGTCCATACCTGAGAGTGCCCAGTCTCCAGTGTGGATCCTCCAGTCCAGCAGACAGCAGCTTCTCTCCTGATTCTCCTGGATGATTGTAGCTCAAGTCCAGCTCTCTCAGATGGGAGGGGTTGGAGCTCAGAGCTGAGGCCAGAGAAGCACAGCCTTCCTCTGTTATCAGACATCCTGACAGTCTGCAGACACACAAAATAACACACATGATCAGAGATCACTGCAGGACTGTTTGTGGAGTAAGTTTATACTGTCATCACCAATGTGTTTCTCTAATCTTTAGAGTTAAACTTAACACTCCTGTTGTTTTCCCATGTCAAAATTGACCCGAGGCCAACAGGTGTCACTATATGCTGTCATCAAAAAAATTGAAATGGTTTCAAAACAGTATCCTGACTAAGAAATTATGGATCATTTTAACTATAGTTGAGATCAGAGAAAAATATGTTGATGGATTATGGCAGACTGGTATATGTAAAAGTTTAGTCAGGATGCTGTTTTAAAACCATTTAAATTTTTTTGATGACAGCACATAATGACACCTGTTGTCCCCCCAGGTCAAAATTGACCCAAGGACAACAGGAGGGTAAATACTTCCAGTTACTACTTCTCAATTCAAATGGCCAACCACTGTAAGGCTTGTACTGTAAGGCAGTTCCAGCTTCCTCTAACCTTAGTCAACATGATGTTAATGACTGTTAATTCTTCACTGCATAAGAGTAGGTCTAAATAAAAGAACAGTAAAAGAAGAAGCAGCCACAGTGAGCTGCTTAGATGAAGAGCTGCAGGTGACAGACTCTGACTACAATTTGTACGAACATCAAACCTCCAACATGTCACAGAAGTAAATGACTGTCTCAGATGCTCACAGTTGACTACTTGACAGGAATCCCAACTAATATGGCATATAGGGACTGAACGTTGTGGAAATAAAAGTAAAAACTAACAGTAAGGAAACATTTCTGACTCCTTCATATACTTTCAGTAATCATCCAGTTTTAGAAGGTTGTTTGAAAGAAAAGAAGAATTAAATGGTGGTTAAACACATAACAGCTGGGATGCACTGTTATATCACCATTGTGAGTAAAAATCACTATCATCCCAGCTCAGATACTGCTCTGAAATTAAAACAGTTGACTGTTACCAAAAACAGTTGACTGACTGCCTGTATGTGTTTTACTTTGGGCCAGTTACACAGTTCTTCACTCAGTTTTTGAATCTTAAAACTCCTCTCTGGTATTTCAGGTTCCAACAGCAGACACAGAACAAAACTAATAAAAATATGTTAATAGGAAGTTATTCAAGGGGTCTAAACACACAACTGGTCTGAAAATAGTTTGAGTAGTGAAAATATCCAGGTGTTTATCTAATCATATAAACAGTTTAAATGCTGATCAGTTAAGCAGGTTGATGCATCCTGACCTGAGAGTTTCCAGTGTACAGTTTGGACTCTCCAGTCCAGCAGACAGCAGCTTCAGTCCTGAATTCTGCAGGTTGTTGTTGCTCAAGTCAAGCTCTCTCAAACTAGAGGACTGGGAGCTGAGAACTGAGGACAGAGCTGCACAGCTTCTCTCTGAGAGGTTGCAGTCACTCAGTCTGGAGAACACATTTGGAAAAATACTTAATAAATAATTTATTTTTCTCCTCTCTTGAAAAAATCTCTTTGAATATCTTTTCAATAAATCAATCAACAAATAACTGTACTTACAGAGCTTTGTTGGAGGATTTGACCACTGGCATCAGCCTCAGAAGAGCCTCCTCTGAAGCAGAGTATTTCTTCAGGTCAAACATGTCCAGACCTTTTTCTGATGACAGTAAGATGAAGACCAGAGCTGACCACTGAGCAGGAGACAGTTTATTTGTGGAGAGACTTCCTGATCTCAGGTACTGTTGGATCTCCTCCACTAAAGAATGATCATTCAGTTCATTCAGACAGTGGAACAGATTGATGCTTCTCTCTGCAGACAGATTTTCACTGATCTTCTTCTTGATGTACTTGACTGTTTCCTGATTGGTCTGTGAGCTACTTCGTGTCTTTTTCAGCAAACCTCGGAGGAGAGTATGATTGGTCTGCAGTGAAAGACCCAGGAGGAAGCGGAGGAACAAGTCCAGGTGTCCATTTGGACTCTGCAAGGCCTCGTCCACAGCACTCTGGTACAAACATGTTGATTTGCCTCTGAACACTTCAGACAAGCAGGATGTTGTTTGTTTTTCTGCCAGCAGATTGACTCCAGAGTTCATGAATCTCAGATCGACATGAAGAGCAGCCAGAAACTCCTGAACACTCAGATGGACGAAGCAGAACACCTTGTCCTGGTACAGCCCTCTCTCCTCTTTAAAGACCTGTGTGAACACTCCTGAGTACACTGAGGCTGCTCTGATATTGATGCCACACTCTGTCAGGTCTGATTGATAGAAGATCAGGTTGCCTTTCTGCAGCTGCTCAAAAGCCAGTTTTCCCAGGGACTTAATCATCTTCCTGCTCTCTGGACTCCAGTGTGGATCTGTCTCAGCTCCTCCATCATACTTGACATTCTTCAGTTTGGACTGAACCACCAGGAAGTGGATGTACATCTCAGTCAGGGTCTTGGGCAGCTCTCCTCCCTCTCTGATTTTTAACACATCCTCCAGAACTGTAGCAGTGATCCAGCAGAAGACTGGCATGTGGCACATGATGTGGAGGCTTCTTGATGTCTTGATGTGTGAGATGATGGTGCTGGCCTGCTCCTCATCTCTGAATCTCTTCCTGAAGTACTCCTCCTTCTGTGGGTCAGTGAACCCTCTGACCTCTGTCACCATGTCAACACACTCAGGAGGGATCTGATTGGCTGCTGCTGGTCGTGTGGTTATCCAGAGGTGAGCAGAGGGAAGTAGTTCCCCCCTGATGAGGTTTGTCAGCAGCACATCCACTGAGGTGGACTCTGTAACATCAGTCAGGATCTCATTGTTGTGGAAGTCCAGAGGAAGTCGACACTCATCCAGACCATCAAAGATGAACACAACCTGGAACTCTTCAAACCTGCAGATTCCTGCTTCTTTGGTTTCAGTAAAGAAGTGATGAACAAGTTCCACCAAGCTGTACTTTTTCTTTCTCAGCACATTCAGCTCTCTGAAAGTGAATGGAAATGTGAACTGTATGTCCTGGTTGGCTTTGTCTTCAGCCCAGTCCAGAGTGAACTTCTGTGTTAAGACTGTTTTTCCAATGCCAGCCACTCCCTTTGTCATCACTGTTCTGATTGGTTCATCTCTTCCAGGTGAGGATTTAAAGATGTCTTCTTGTCTGATTGTTGTTTCTGGTCTGTGTGGTTTCCTGGATGCTGTTTCAATCTGTCTGACCTCATGTTCACCATTGACCTCTGCAGTCCCTCCCTCTGTGATGTAGACCTCTGTGTAGATCTGATTCAGAAGGGTTGGATTTCCTGCTTTAGCAATCCCCTCAAACACACACTGTGACTTCTTCTTCAGGTTAGACTTGAGTTTACGTTGACACTTGCCAGCAAGAGTCCCTGAATGAACACACACAAAAACGGATCAATAAATGAAGTATAGAGTAAATATTTCAACATTTAATTAAACATCAAACATATTTTCCTCCATCTCTTGGGACATCAGTAAATGTCTCATTTATCCAGCATGTCAAATCTTTATAGAAATCCTCTTACTGCTCTGCAGACGGTCAGCCAGTTCCTCCTGCTTCATTCTCCTCAGGAAGTGCAGTGTGATCTTCATAAATGCCTCCGTGCTGCTCTTCCTCTGCCCTTCCTCTTCACCATTCAACACCTCCTCATCATCTCTCTGACTCTCTATGAATTGTGGGTAATCTGAACTCACAAGCTTCTGCATCTTCTTCAGCTCGTTCTTCACAAAAGTGACAATGTTCTCCTTCAGCAGCTGGAACAGAATACTATATGAATGATACAATCAAACTGTAATCATGAAGCAAACATCAGATCCATGTTGGACAGACTGACAATCCACTGGTCTACAAAGTGCAGCATGGAGATGATTGTGAACAGAATAGATGTAAAAGTAGTTGTTGAACATGTACAGACCATAAATATGGAGTCCAGGTGTGTTTGATGCTGCTGGGCAGACTGACCACTGGGAACCTCTGAGCTCTCCTGGTCCACTCTGTGGAGGAACGATGAAGAATGAATTCACATTATGTCTGTCCACACAGAGACAAACACAAGCTAAAGGTCCATCAAGTGATATTTGGATGTGAACAGAGAATCAAATGACTCACTGTAGTTGTAAAGCTTTACTAGTCCTGCTGATCCCACTGAGAATCAACAGCACAGCCTGTTTGTAGCTTTCAGCTCAGTGTTTTGCTTCATCAGTCAGTTTGGTTTAGTCCCAACAGCTCTGAACAACCCTCCATACAGCTCTCCCTCCCTCACTGTACACTGCTGAAGTGCCCTGGATCAAGGCAGCTACAACCTCCAGCTGCTCCAGTGGAGCTGATCAGTGTCTGCTTGTATCAGACTGGTTGAACTGGGCAGCTCCCAGTATGAAAATGAAATGCAGGTGTCATGTCTGAGGTTTTTGAACATCTTGTGTTTGAGCAGGTTGAGGAGTATTTAGTCAGACACAATATGTTGTATGAGCTTCAGTCTGGCTTTACAGCAACAGACTCTACTGATACCTGTCTTATTCATTTGTTTGATTTTATTAGACAAAACCTTGATGGAGGAAATTATGCTGACTTGCAGAAAGCTTTTGACACAGTGAATCATTCTGTACTGCTGTCAGAGTTACAGTGCATGGTGTTTGGACATACTGCTGTAAAATGGTTTATTTCTTACATGACAGGAAGATCTCAAGTCTGTGATGTTGAAGTGGTTCTATCAGAAATTCAGGATATTACATGTGTGGTGCTGTACGGTTCTATTTTTGGGCCTTATGTATATAAATGATATGACAGCTGCTGTGACATGCAAGCTGCTGCTGTATGCTGATGATTCTGCATTACTGCTATCTGGGAATGATGTCAGTTAAATTCACAACTCTTAATACTGAATCAGAAAATGTAAGAGAGTGGCTCATAGATAAAAAGCTTTCACTACATTTGGGTTAAACTGAGTCAATCCTGTTTGGAGCAAAGACGTCAAGAACAAATACAAAAATCTTTTGTAATGGAACTGAAAATTTCAATATTTTGTCTCATATTTAGGAATAATATTGGACCAGTCACTGTCCTGTGAATCTGTTGTTGCTAAAATATTATCCAAGAGTGGCAGCAAACTTAAGTTCCTGTTTCCCAGACCAAAAAGAAGAAACTCTTTTTGACTTTTCTGTTGAGAAACTTCTCATGTCCTCATTGGTACAGCATCTGTTTGATTCTGCCTGTTCTGATTGGTTCAGTGGTTTGACATCTAAATTTAGGAACAAACTGCAGGTGATGCAAAATAATATTATTCAGTATTTATTAAATGTATCCTCTTTAACTCATGTTGGTGATGAATTCAGAAGTGTAGGACTGCTGCCAGTACAGCTCAGAGTAGAACAACAGAAGCTGCATCATATGTTCAACATTATCAATGGGTTTGCTCCTCAATACTTCACAGATAACAATGGAACATACTCAGCATGGCTATAACACCAGGGCCACTGTGTGTCCATATAAAGTCTCTCCAGTGAATAATGTAGCCAAAAGTTCCTTTTTTTATGCTGCTGCCGTGTTGTGGAACAGCCTCCTGTTACACATCCAGCTGTTAAAAATGAGAGGAGCTTATAGAAGTCAGGTCAGGACTTATTTATGGGACATGGTCACAGGTTTATAATGAAATCTGCAATTCCATTTTTACGTCAGCCATCAAATTGTCTTTGTTGTGCTTTGCGTTTTGATGTGGGCGTTTATTATTTTATTTAATTTTTGGTGGTTTAGTTTTATGTTGTATGTCTTGTGTTTTGTCTTTTAACATCTTGGGACCATGTTTGAAATAAGTGTTTTCACTTTAACATGTTTTTATGTCTGTAATGTATAAATAAAATCATATCATGTGACTTCACATATGAACAACTGAGTGCAACATCATGAATGTCTTCCAGGAGAGACTGTCTGAACATGTGATCTGTTATCTCCATATTTAAATGATTATCACGTCTCCTCCCTCTCTATGACGGCCAGCTTTCACTGACGTGGTCGGACAACACGTCGTACCAACCAGTTCTTTTCTAGCATAACCCGACGTTTACTGTCAGTTACAGCTTACATCTGATCAGCAGATGGACGTCCTCCTTTAAAACCAATGTCATCATGCTTCGACCAGTCGCTCTTAAAGGATAGACAGCTGGGTTCAGGTCCAGGAGAGTCTGGTCTCTGCTGCTGGATCCTGAAACAACAACAGCTCTGATAAATATGCATGTTGGATAGAAATGAAAAGTCTGTTCAGTCTTTGCAACTTTACATTCTGACCTTTCATCAGTAGGTTGTCCAGGTTTAAAATATAAAGGTATCCCCATGGACCAGTCACACTTCATGGCCACACAGCTGGGTCCAGGTCCAGGTCCAGGTCCAGGTCCAGGTCCAGGTCCAGCAGAGTTTGGTCTGTGCTGCTTCTTTGTTCTTCAATACAACACACACAGAGCTTTGAGTGTGAATAATGATGGTGGAGTGATGTGAGTGGAGAACAGTGATGGACAGTTAGAGATCCTCATCTCACCTCTGAGCTTTGGTCTGGCTGTCATGTTCCCCACACAGAGAGCTTTTAGAGGGAGGGACTCCCTCTTCTCTGTCCTCACACTGATCCATAGCAGAGAAACACCTTCACACAAACACAACAACACATTATTTCTCATCATTCCTCTCAGTCACATGACAAACACACAGAGCTCTGACTGGAGGAAAGCAGCTCATTCACTTCAATACTAAATACACTCATCTGACAGTTTCCATGTTGTTCATTGTGTATTTTGTACTCTGACCTTAACTGCACCTCATTATCTTGTGGATATGAGTCTTACAGAAATGTATATTTATATCTGATTTTGTAAGGTGTAATTATAGTCACTGTTGCCCGTTGTTTAGTTTTTTTATGCATTTGTATTAGAAAATGAGATGCTGTGTGTGAACCGGTTGGATCCTCTGTTGATCAGCACATGACTATTTAAAGACACACCTGATAGCAATCAAGCACAGAGCGAATCTGATGAAGCAACATGTGAAACACATAGTTCTTTTGTTTTTTAATGTAATCACCTAAGAAAATAGTGTCTATCCTGGTATCCTGGTGTGAGCTGGAATACTATTCTGACTGTCTGTAACTTGCCCTGCATCAGTGGGCGACCAGGACAGAGACACTGCTGTGCACGGGGCATCTTCATCTTTTTGATTATATAAACTGCATAAATATTTATTTCAGTCAAGCTGTGAAGTCTGTGAACTCTGGTGAGGTTGAAAAAGCAACACTGAATAATAAAACAAAGAAAAGATAAATTAATCTGACTCTAAACATATAAACTTGTCAGTATGAACTTCTTATAGAAAAGTTTAATTTATATGTTGAACCCTGTTTCTTTTTTGTCACATAAACAGAATAGATAGAGAGATGTAGAGATAAAATTTAAAAAAAGGTCAGTTTAAATGCACTCCGAGTCAATGTTAATGCTTTACTTAATGCATTATGTACAGAATGACTACAGAACCACTGCATTAAAGAACACCTTGATGCTACAGAATAAATCACATTAACATGTCAGCGTTTACATTCAAAACATGTATGATGGTTCACATACAAGAGAACGATGACTGATGAGAGACCAACTTAAAGTTAAAGTGATCTCTCTAAACCATCCTCAGACAAGTCTGATGAACATTCAGTTAAAAATAATGACGTTTCCAGTTTTCTGATTATTTCTGTCTGGAGGCTTTGGTCTCTTCTGCACTGTCAGCTCTTTAAACAGCAGTGAACAAACTCAGGAGGTCAGTTTTAATCAGTCAGTGCAGCTGTACAGCCGCCCACACAAATCACAGTCACAATGGATGTTATATTATAAAAACAGACATTCTCTGTTCTTTACTGTTTGTCACATAAGTCATGGATGAGAGTTTTAACAGTATGACAGTACATCTTGTGTTTGACTGTAACCCGACTCTTTCCTACAGTCTGTATTCTCACATCATGTATGATGTTTCTCCTAAATGAACATGTTGTAACTGATCAAATTGATTAAAACTAAGAGAATAAGCTGCTCTCCTCAGTGTTTTCAGTGGAAAACAGACTCTGCAGCAGTGATATGATAGTATCTCATCTCATCACTGAGTGTGTTTCCTCATTCTTACAGTCAGCTTAGCCCTGCTCTCCTCAGTGGGGGGAAGTACATTTACTCAAGTACTGCACTTCAGTACAAGTTTAAGGTATTTGTACGTCACTTGAGTTTTCCCATTTTATACCTTTTTATACTTCACTACATTTCAGAGGGAAATATTTTTCTTTTCACTGCACTACATTTATTTGACAGCTGCAGTTAGTAGTTACTTTGTAAATTGAACATTTTCATATTTACATACAAAACGTCCTTATTTTATAGAATACTTGTTATAAATTGCCTAACAATAAATAATATCAGCTCCACCTCCACCAACTACAACAGTAAAATGCTCCTTACTCGTCAATTATCAGTAATAATAACCCATTCATATGATGTACAATAGTTTAACCTCACAGGAGGATTTTTCTGCATGAGTGCGACTCACACAGACGCCATCTTTACCCGACAACAACCAGAAAGTTTCCCAAGCTGACAAACTCCTCCAACAATCACACACTGTCTATGAAGAGACTCAAAGACCAAGAGAAATCAACCAGAGCTCCACTTACTGAACTTTTTCTCATGAACTTCATCAGTGTGCAGCTCTCTGAGCAGGTCTGTGAAGGAAATGAGCTTCAGTTCAAGTTGAACTTTCCTCAGGTGAAGTGAAGTGATGCTGCTTCATGTGTGTGTGACAGTATGCAGTCTGACTGGTTGAACTAGTGTCAGTCTCAGCTGTGTTCAGGATCAAGTGTTATTGTAACTCATCTCATCTCTACTTCAGCTTTTACTTTTCTATTGTGTCTCTATTTTCTCTTTTACTATGAAGCACTGATCTGCTCTGATCTAGAAAGCTGCTAAACTTCACTTCACTTTACTCAATGACAAAAAGACGATGAATGATGAATGTTGCCTGGTCAGAGTCACAAACTGTGCAGTGCACAAAAAGCAGAAAAAACAGCAGCACGGAGTCAAAGTACGTTTTGTGTTGTGAAAAGTTCATCAAGTGTTCTGAAATTACAAGTTGTGAAAATGACATTTTGTTGATGAAATGTTTGTCAAAATGTTGTCAAAGCAAAAAAATGAAGCTGATAGTTGTAATTATTGTGGATTGATCTTTTATTTCATAGCACATAATACTTTTGATGTGAGAGAACATGCTCTGTTTATCTTTGATTGAAACCAACTTCACTGTATGAAGACAAGCAGCTCTGTTCTCTGGATGTGTGTCTGTCTGTTCAATTCATTTGATTTCTGTGAAAGCTGCAATCAGCTGCTGTTGTTCTACTATCAGTCCACTAGATGGCCTCGTGATGCACATGTGGAGGAATTTACCGCTGTGTTTCATGTCAATTACAAGTCAGTTTAACTCTGAGTGGCAGCCAAAGTTGACTAATAATTTATATAGAACAGAACAGACTGAAGATGCTGAAAATGATTCTTTGTGCACATATATTCCAAATCTTTACATTTTATTCTTTTCATGTAAAAACAGTTTTCAGTGTTTGTCTGTCTCTCTCAGGAGCAAACACCTGTCCATGCATCCAACTGGATTCTTCTTTTGGATTGTTTCCATGGTTACGTATTCATTTTGCTCCATTGTTTGTTTGTAATACATTATTTTGGTGTATATATTCAGGGCGGTAGCCAGGATTTTAGAAATACCCACAATACAAAAACATAAATAATATGTATCATTATTTAGATTTTTCATAGTATATTTTTAGATGTAATTATGCAATTATATAATATATTTTGTACATTTTATTAAACATGAAGGACTAAATGTTTCAGAATGTCCTCCACACTGCCAGGAATTAATCATGGTGGAGAAATACAAAATCCATTTATAAGTTATTTAAATAGGAATTTCAAAGAATTAAATAGAAACATAGTAGATAGAAATAAGACAAAACTGAATAAAATGAAGGAAAAATTGCAGTGTGGTGAAAGATATGATATGAATGAAGAGTCCCAAACTGAACTGAATAAAACCTCCTGAGAGGTCTGAGACCAGCTGAGAAAATGAGCAGCTGTCCAGAATAAGTCAGTAGTTGTTTACTTGATACAAAACGTTGTAATACAAGTTTTACACACTGGAATCACAGCTTGTTTTTAATTTTTTTAGTAACGTTTGAACAAATGCAGGTCTTCCTCGGGCCTAAAGTTGGTCAGAGTTGCTCATAATGTCAATACAGTTTTACCTCTATTGACGGCCAAATGAACATATACTACAGTGTTTATGTAGATCAACAACAGATGAATGTTCCAGTTGTCCAAACTGTCTTTGGTAAATATTTAACAACTTTGGTTTCAGCTTTATGACTACTCCTCATTTTGATGGGGACGCTGAAACCTTGACAGGACCCACTTATAACATTGTTCATACATAAATGTGTGTTTCTGTGTGCGCAGACCAAACTTTCCAGCAGGAGAGGCATCCAGCATCAAACCGTGTCCTTCTGGCATTGACTAATGGGAGCAGAAGGCAGTTTGGACCAGAGCATCAAGAGTCCGTAAACCCTTCATCAGGTAAAGAGGTTCCTGAAACACTCCAACAGGCAGCTCTAAGTAGAGATGGACCCTCTTTAATAATAGTAGTAGTAGTTTTAGTTTTTATTTATTTTTATTTTCATTTCTGTGACAGCCCAAACATCTGGCCCATCCCACGTGGCATCTTCCAGTAACACATATACAGAAGCATGTGGGAAAAGAAAATAAATGAAAACAAAACACAAATCCCAAATGAACTGTTCACAGAAAAGAACTGTTACATATCTACAGTTTATCTGGGCTGTTCTCAGACTTTCTTTAAGTAACTGACTCATTTATATATACAGAGTGCCGCCATGCCTTCTTCCTCCGACTGCGACGCTGAGTCACCTGAGTTCACCTGAGTTCACCTGCAGGACTTGCCGACATCCTGTCAGTGATGGGTAGACAGTTTTAACTGTTCTGCTGCTCCACTGCAGCACAACGCCTTGCTCAGAGGCACCTGGACTGTAGCTGCAGAGGGATGAGACGTTTTCTCTGCTCAGTTTGTCCCAGTCAGTCCAGAGATTCAACCAACTGTTCAGTTACGAACGTTCGTCTGCAAGAACCCGACAGTACTAACTGAAACAAACTTCACTGTATTTTTGTTAAATTTGTGACTATTGGTGCTGTCAGACGACATTAACAACCAAGAATTGAAGACAAACAACAGTTAGAAATGTCACTCAGCTGTAATGTAGTTCTTCAAAATCAGAAGAAAGACTGGAACGACCAAAATCCTTGAAGACATCTAGTTCAGTACGATATCAGAGTTCAGTTCTGCTGTCTATAAATGTCTCGACTGATGACCTGTTCATTTTTGTCTCATTTACTTCATTTTTTCCTCTACTGTTGTATAAAGCTCGTCTAAGTAAAGTTGTCTGGTGGTTTTTATTTCACTTATTCATTCAGTCAGCAGACTGCAGGTTGTCCAGCAGGGGAGCTGTAACACATCAGCAGAGTTAAAACCTAAAAATATTATAAAATAGTGTGGAAATATGTATTTTATGTTACATTTATTAGCATGAAAGATTTAACACACAAACCCTTATTGTAAAATATTAGTTTATTTTTGTCAAAGCTACACAGAACAAGAACAAGATCTGAAGAAACACTGTACAGACTGTCACCTGTTTCATACCCAAGTTTGCAGAATACACGTCTAAAAATGTAAAAATATATCTGACTCTAAACTTCAGTCTGACAGCAGGACAGACGTCATTTCACCAAAGTTGAAACATGAGATAATTTCCTCTCAAGTTCATTAACTAATCAATAGAATCAGCTGTTTATTTCTCCAGCCTAACGCAGGGTTAGCATGTATTTACATGCAGTATTACCATGGTGGATTTGTGTTTTACATTTAGACCACAATAACAGCAGTAAACATATTTAATGTACATGTACAATTACATGTCACCTGTTGAACAGTCCACAATAAACACTACCTGTTTATTGTGGATTTACATACAAAAACATCTTTATATTTTGCTCCTGTTTGCAGGTACAGGTGCTCAGTTTGGTCAGTAGTGACGTCATCACGCTTCCAATAAAAGCGAAGTCTGTTTCAGTCAACATCCAGAAAAGATCCAGGTTCAGTTTGGGTTTTCCCAGTTTGCCCAGTTTGTCATGTCCCATCCGGATGGCGAGCAGGGACACCATTACGTTACAGCCGTAGCTCACCGCCACGTCATACTGCATTTATATTATATGATATGATACAGCTATCAGACTGAATGTGAGCTAAACACATTAAACTGACACTTTAAACAGTCCTGAAACTGTCAAATACCTTCAATCTACTATATGAAATTAGATATGAATTAACATGCACACACACAAAAATAAATGGAGAAAACTAACATCAGCTACTGATCATCATGAACTTTATTCTCTACACAGGAACTAAATAAACACTCCAGAGAAAAACTAAATACTTCCTGTATGTCAGAAACACACAACAGCTCCTGGACTTCTCATCTCTAATGCTGTGTTGACATCATATGGGATGGATGGTAGAGGCGGGAAAGATTCCCATGTTTACAACTTGCCAGCGTTCATGTCACACAACAAATCAAGATGGCTGCATGATTACAAAGTTGGTGGAATGAGGCTCAAAAATACTGTTATTGACAATAATCCAGCATATCCAGTAAATATCAGAGCTTTCAGCTTTTCCAATTCATAATTACCACTTGAATGTTGACCTGAATTCTATTTACAAGTCAGAATCTCATAATTAGCATCATTCCAATATGATATGAACGCAGCATAAAAGCAGCCACACTCCAGCTGCTGAGCCTCAGCCTTCACCATTAGAGGTGTTCATTTAACCAGCCAATAGGAGGCCTGTTGTTCTGACAATCATTTGTCATGTGATCTCTAAATAAGTGAAGGAATCAGGTAACACAGTTACTATGAAACTACTAGAAGAACTACAACTAAACATTGTGAAGATCCCATTCCCATTATCCCATTACAGTTCAAGCCTTTCTAATACACTAACAACAGAAAACAACAACAACTGGACTCAGTTAATCATTTGATTCATTTTACAAACAAACTGTCAATCATGTGGAAACCATGTTTACATTTACAGCAGTGAGAGATCACGTTGGTACTAAATACCACAAGCTGTGTGTGATCCTGTACAGACTGAACTATCTGGTCAGCAGTGAGAAAGTTTCTCTAACAGGAGGAGACTCTTCCTCCTACAGAGGATACAGAGACACAGAGGAATCAGGCCAGACTGTAAACCAAGCAGAGAGCTTCAGTGAATGTGGTGCTGAAGGTGTGGAGGTGGATCAGTGTGTCAGAGGAGACTCTTCCTACTCCAGATGACACAGAGATGCTGAGGCACCAAACCAGACCCTAAACCCAGCATACAGAGGCTGAGTGAATGTGGTGTTGAAGGTGTAGAGGTGGATCAGTGTGTCAGAGGATACTCTGTAGAAGGACAGAGTGCCAGCAGGACAGTCCACATACACTGCTACTCTGTTAGAGACAGAGGAGGAGGAGGAGGAGGAGGGGGAGGGGATGGGTGTTCCCCTCTTATTGTGATGGACATAGTAATCATCATCAGAGCAAAGCAGACACCAGGACTGATCATTCCATCCAAACGCACATTCATCACTGCATCCTTTCCTGCTGATTCCTCTGTAACTCACTGATATATAAACTCCTCCTCTCCACTCGACCTCCCAGTAACAGCGACCAGTCAGAACATTTCTACACAGCACCTGAGCCCAGTCATCAAATCTATCTGGATGATCAGGATATGACTGAACCCCTGCCCCTGTCTCATATGTCACCTTCCTGTTGTTGTGAGACAATTTGAGGTTTATGTTCACTGTGTTTGGATCCAGTGTGAGTTGACAGAAATCTGATGGAGAGAATGAGACACAATACAGCTGCAGTTATTGGTCTATCATCTGTTTGATGATGACATCATCTTCATCCTCAGTAGGATGTGAATGAGCTTTGTTTTCATGAGTGAAATGAAAAACACACTTACACCTCCAAGGACCTGGTGTCAACCATCGGACTCCAGCAGGCTGCAGCCTGAAAGGAGGAGGGGGGTCAGAGCAGCACGTTCTCTTCCAGCATGCAAACATGGACATGACATCACTCTAGAAAAAGCAGCTCTGATCCTCATCACACTGAGGTGCTTTGCTGCTGCTAGGCAACACAACTGTCAATCACATCACATGACGACTGTCAACAGGAGCTACATTCAGCCAATCAAAAACCAGCGTCTCAAAGTCAAATCATGTGGACAATGACACTTCTCAGCCTCAGCAGTTTGTATTGTGAACAGATGACAGGACTGTTTGGACTGATTTACACTAACATGAAAATGATAAACCGCCTGTTTTTGTTTGTCTTTCCTCAACAATCTTTGGATGACTGACAAGTTATTTCCTCTCACACAGATGGAACATTCCTGCATGATGGTTACAGCTGACAATCAGCTGCAGTCTGAAGTGTTTGAGATGAGTTCACTGCAGCTTCCTGTTTTTCATTTAGTGTCCATCTGTCTGTCCATACCTGAGAGTGTCCAGTCTCCAGTGTGGATCCTCCAGTCCAGCAGACAGCAGCTTCTCTCCTGATTCTCCTGGATGATTGTAGCTCAAGTCCAGCTCTCTCAGATGGGAGGGGTTGGAGCTCAGAGCTGAGGCCAGAGAAGCACAGCCTTCCTCTGTTATCAGACATCCTGACAGTCTGCAGACACACAAAATAACACACATGATCAGAGATCACTGCAGGACTGTTTGTGGAGTAAGTTTATACTGTCATCACCAATGTGTTTCTCTAATCTTTAGAGTTAAACTTAACACTCCTGTTGTCCCCCCAGGTCAAAATTGACCCAAGGACAACAGGAGGGTAAATACTTCCAGTTACTACTTCTCAATTCAAATGGCCAACCACTGTACGGCTTGTACTGTAAGGCAGTTCCAGCTTCCTCTAACCTTAGTCAACATGATGTTAACGACTGTTAATTCTTCACTGCATAAGAGTAGGTCTAAATAAAAGAACAGTAAAAGAAGAAGCAGCCACAGTGAGCTGCTTAGATGAAGAGCTGCAGGTGACAGACTCTGACTACAATTTGTACGAACATCAAACCTCCAACATGTCACAGAAGTAAATGACTGTCTCAGATGCTCACAGTTGACTACTTGACAGGAATCCCAACTAATATGGCATATAGGGACTGGACGTTGTGGAAATAAAAGTAAAAACTAACAGTAAGGAAACATTTCTGACTCCTTCATATACTTTCAGTAATCATCCAGTTTTAGAAGGTTGTTTGAAAGAAAAGAAGAATTAAATGGTGGTTAAACACATAACAGCTGGGATGCACTGTTATATCACCATTGTGAGTAAAAATCACTATCATCCCAGCTCAGATACTGCTCTGAAATTAAAAGAAATGACTGTTACCAAAAACAGTTGACTGACTGCCTGTATGTGTTTTACTTTGGGCCAGTTACACAGTTCTTCACTCAGTTTTTGAATCTTAAAACTCCTCTCTGGTATTTCAGGTTCCAACAGCAGACACAGAACAAAACTAATAAAAATATGTTAATAGGAAGTTATTCAAGGGGTCTAAACACACAACTGGTCTGAAAATAATTTGAGTAGCGAAAATATCCAGGTGTTTATCTGATCATATAAACAGTTTAAATGGTGATCAGTTAAGCAGGTTGATGCATCCTGACCTGAGAGTTTCCAGTGTACAGTTTGGACTCTCCAGTCCAGCAGACAGCAGCTTCAGTCCTGAATTCTGCAGGTTGTTGTTGCTCAAGTCAAGCTCTCTCAAACTAGAGGACTGGGAGCTGAGAACTGAGGACAGAGCTGCACAGCTTCTCTCTGAGAGGTTACAGCCATTCAGTCTGGAGAACACATTTGGAAAAAATACTTAATAAATAATTAATTTTTCTCCCCTCTTTAAAAAATCTCTTTGAATATCTTTTCAATAAATCAATCAACAAATAACTGTACTTACAGAGCTTTGTTGGAGGCTTTGACCACTGGCATCAGCCTCAGAAGAGCCTCCTCTGAAGCAGAGTATTTCTTAAGGTCAAACATGTCCAGACCTTTTTCTGATGACAGTAAGATGAAGATCAGAGCTGACCACTGAGCAGGAGACAGTTTTTTTGTGGAGAGACTTCCTGATCTCAGGTGCTGTTGGATCTCCTCCACTAAAGAATGATCATTCAGTTCATTCAGACAGTGGAACAGATTGATGCTTCTCTCTGCAGACAGATTTTCACTGATCTTCTTCTTGATGTACTTGACTGTTTCCTGATTGGTCTGTGAGCTACTTCGTGTCTTTTTCAGCAAACCTCGGAGGAGAGTATGATTGGTCTGCAGTGAAAGACCCAGGAGGAAGCGGAGGAACAAGTCCAGGTGTCCATTTGGACTCTGCAAGGCCTCGTCCACAGCACTCCGGTACAAACATGTTGATTTGCCTCTGAACACTTCAGAGAACCAGGATGTTGTTTGTTGTTCTGCCAGCAGATTGACTCCAGAGTTCATGAATCTCAGATTGACATGAAGAGCAGCCAGAAACTCCTGAACACTCAGATGGACGAAGCAGAACACCTTGTCCTGGTACAGCCCTCTCTCCTCTTTAAAGACCTGTGTGAACACTCCTGAGTACACTGAGGCTGCTCTGATATTGATGCCACACTCTGTCAGGTCTGATTCATAGAAGATCAGGTTGCCTTTCTGCAGCTGCTTAAAAGCCAGTTTTCCCAGGGACTCAATCATCTTTCTGCTCTCTGGACTCCAGTGTGGATCTGTCTCAGCTCCTCCATCATACTTGACATTCTTCAGTTTGGACTGAACCACCAGGAAGTGGATGTACATCTCAGTCAGGGTCTTGGGCAGCTCTCCTCCCTCTCTGATTTTCAACACATCCTCCAGAACTGTAGCAGTGATCCAGCAGAAGACTGGGATGTGGCACATGATGTGGAGGCTTCTTGATGTCTTGATGTGTGAGATGATGGTGCTGGCCTGCTCCTCATCTCTGAATCTCTTCCTGAAGTACTCCTCCTTCTGTGGGTCAGTGAACCCTCTGACCTCTGTCACCATGTCAACACACTCAGGAGGGATCTGATTGGCTGCTGCTGGTCGTGTGGTTATCCAGAGGTGAGCAGAGGGAAGTAGTTCCCCCCTGATGAGGTTTGTCAGCAGCACATCCACTGAGGTGGACTCTGTAACATCAGTCAGGATCTCATTGTTGTGGAAGTCCAGAGGAAGTCGACACTCATCCAGGCCGTCAAAGATGAACACAACCTGGAACTCTTCAAACCTGCAGATTCCTGCTTCTTTGGTTTCAGTAAAGAAGTGATGAACAAGTTCCACCAAGCTGTACTTTTTCTTTCTCAGCACATTCAGCTCTCTGAAAGTGAATGGAAATGTGAACTGTATGTCCTGGTTGGCTTTGTCTTCAGCCCAGTCCAGAGTGAACTTCTGTGTTAAGACTGTTTTCCCAATGCCAGCCACTCCCTTTGTCATCACTGTTCTGATTGGTTCATCTCTTCCAGGTGAGGATTTAAAGATGTCTTCTTGTCTGATTGTTGTTTCTGGTCTGTCTGGTTTCCTGGATGCTGTTTCAATCTGTCTGACCTCATGTTCATCATTGATCTCTGCAGTCCCTCCCTCTGTGATGTAGAGCTCTGTGTAGATCTGATTCAGAAGGGTTGGGTTTCCTGCTTTAGCAATCCCCTCAAACACACACTGGGACTTCTTCTTCAGGTTAGACTTGAGTTTACGTTGACACTTGCCAGCAAGAGTCCCTGAATGAACACACACAAAAACGGATCAATAAATGAAGTATAGAGTAAATATTTCAACATTTAATTAAACATCAAACATATTTTCCTCCATCTCTTGGGACATCAGTAAATGTCTCATTTATCCAGCATGTCAAATCTTTATAGAAATCCTCTTACTGCTCTGCAGACGGTCAGCCAGCTCCTCCTGCTTCATTCTCCTCAGGAAGTGCAGTGTGATCTTCATAAATGCCTCCGTGCTGCTCTTCCTCTGCCCTTCCTCTTCACCATTCAACACCTCCTCATCATCTCTCTGACTCTCTATGAATTGTGGGTAATCTGAACTCACAAGCTTCTGCATCTTCTTCAGCTCGTTCTTCACAAAAGTGACAATGTTCTCCTTCAGCAGCTGGAACAGAATACTATATGAATGATACAATCAAACTGTAATCATGAAGCAAACATCAGATCCATGTTGGACAGACTGACAATCCACTGGTCTACAAAGTGCAGCATGGAGATGATTGTGAACAGAATAGATGTAAAAGTAGTTGTTGAACATGTACAGACCATAAATATGGAGTCCAGGTGTGTTTGATGCTGCTGGGCAGACTGACCACTGGGAACCTCTGAGCTCTCCTGGTCCACTCTGTGGAGGAACGATGAAGAATGAATTCACATTATGTCTCTCCACACAGAGACAAACACAAGCTAAAGGTCCATCAAGTGATATTTGGATGTGAACAGAGAATCAAATGACTCACTGTAGTTGTAAAGCTTTACTAGTCCTGCTGATCTCACTGAGAATCAACTGCTCAGCCTGTTTGTAGCTTTCAGCTCAGTGTTTTGCTTCATCAGTCAGTTTGGTTTAGTCCCAACAGCTCTGAACAACCCTCCATACAGCTCTCCCTCCCTCACTGTACACTGCTGAAGTGCCCTGGATCAAGGCAGCTACAACCTCCAGCTGCTCCAGTGGAGCTGATCAGTGTCTGCTTGTATCAGACTGGTTGAACTGGGCAGCTCCCAGTATGAAAATTAAATGCAGGTGTCATGTCTGAGGTTTTTGAACATCTTGTGTCTGAGCAGGTTGAGGAGTATTTAGTCAGACACAATATGTTGTATGAGCTTCAGTCTGGCTTTACAGCAGCAGACTCTACTGACTGTCTTATTCATTTGTTTGATTTTATTAGACAAAACCTTGATGGAGGAAATTATGCTGACTTGCAGAAAGCCGTTGACACAGTGAATCATTCTGTACTGTTGTCAAAGTTACAGTGCATGGTGTTTGGACATACTGCTGTAAAATGGTTTATTTCTTACATTACAGGAAGATCTCAAGTCTGTGATGTTGAAGTGGTTCTATCAGAAATTCAGGATATTACATGTGTGGTGCTGTACGGTTCTATTTTTGGGCCTTTTTTATTTCTTATGTATATAAATGATACGACAGCTGCTGTGACATGCAAGCTGCTGCTGTATGCTGATGATTCTGCATTGCTGCTATCTGGGAATGATGTCAGTTAAATTCACAACTCTTAATACTGAATCAGAAAATGTAAGAGAGTGGCTCATAGATAAAAAGCTTTCACTACATTTGGGTTAAACTGAGTCAATCCTGTTTGGAGCAAAAACGTCAAGAACAAATACAAAAATCTTTTGTAATGGAACTGAAAATTTCCATTACAAAATTTTTAAATATGAGACAAAAATTTTGTCTCATATTTAGGAATAATATTGGACCAGTCACTGTCCTGTGAATCTGTTGTTGCTAAAATATTATCCAAGAGTGGCAGCAAACTTCAGTTCCTGTTTCCCAGACCAAAAAGAAGAAACTCTTTTTGACTTTTCTGTTGAGAAACTTCTCATGTCCTCATTGGTACAGCATCTGTTTGATTCTGCCTGTTCTGATTGGTTCAGTGGTTTGACATCTAAATTTAGGAACAAACTGCAGGTGATGCAAAATAATATTATTCAGTATTTATTAAATGTATCCTCCTTAACTCATGTTGGTGATGAATTCAGAAGTGTAGGACTGCTGCCAGTACAGCTCAGAGTAGAACAACAGAAGCTGCATCATATGTTCAACATTATCAATGGGTTTGCTCCTCAATACTTCACAGATAACTATGGAACATACTCAGCATGACTATAACACCAGGGCCACTGTGTGTCCATATAAAGTCTCTCCATGGGACATGGTCACAGGTTTATAATGAAATCTGCAATTCCATTTTTACTTCAGCCATCAAATTGTCTTTGTTGTGCTTTGCGTTTTGATGTGGGCGTTTATTATTTTATTTAATTTTTGGTGGTTTAGTTTTATGTTGTATGTCTTGTGTTTTGTCTTTTAACATCTTGGGACCATGTTTGAAATAAGTGTTTTCACTTTAACATGTTTTTATGTCTGTAATGTATAAATAAAATCATATCATGTGACTTCACATATGAACAACTGAGTGCAACATCATGAATGTCTTCCAGGAGAGACTGTCTGAACATGTGATCTGTTATCTCCATATTTAAATGATTATCACGTCTCCTCCCTCTCTATGACGGCCAGCTTTCACTGACGTGGTCGGACAACACGTCGTACCAACCAGTTCTTTTCTAGCATAACCCGACGTTTACTGTCAGTTACAGCTTACATCTGATCAGCAGATGGACGTCCTCCTTTAAAACCAATGTCATCATGCTTCGACCAGTCGCTCTTAAAGGACAGACAGCTGGGTTCAGGTCCAGGAGAGTCTGGTCTCTGCTGCTGGATCCTGAAACAACAACAGCTCTGATAAATATGCATGTTGGATAGAAATGAAAAGTCTGTTCAGTCTTTGCAACTTTACATTCTGACCTTTCATCAGTAGGTTGTCCAGGTTTAAAATATAAAGGTGTCCCCATGAACCGGTCACTCTTCATGGACACACAGCTGGGTCCAGGTCCAGGTCCAGGTCCAGGTCCAGGTCCAGGTCCAGCAGAGTCTGGTCTGTGCTGCTTCTTTGTTCTTCAACACAACACACACATAGCTTTGAGTGTGAATAATGATGGTGGAGTGATGTGAGTGGAGAACAGTGATGGACAGTTAGAGATCCTCATCTCACCTCTGAGCTTTGGTCTGGCTGTCATGTTCCCCACACAGAGAGCTTTTAGAGGGAGGGACTCCCTCCTCTCTGTCCTCACACTGATCCATAGCAGAGAAACACCTTCACACAAACACAACAACACATTATTTCTCATCATTCCTCTCAGTCACATGACAAACACACAGAGCTCTGACTGGAGGAAAGCAGCTCATTCACTTCAATACTAAATACACTCATCTGACAGTTTCCATGTTGTTCATTGTGTATTTTGTACTCTGACCTTAACTGCATCTCATTATCTTGTGGATATGAGTCTTACAGAAATGTATATTTATATCTGATTTTGTAAGGTGTAATTATAGTCACTGTTGCCTGTTGTTTAGTTTTTTTATGCATTTGTATTAGAAAATGAGATGCTGTGTGTGAACCGGTTGGATCCTCTGTTGATCAGCACCTGACTATTTAACCTGATAGCAATCAAGCACAGAGCGAATCTAATGAAGCAACATGTGAAACACATAGTTTGCTTCTTTTGTTTTTTAATGTAATCACCTAAGAAAATAGTGTCTATCCTGGTATCCTGGTGTGCGCTGGAATACTATTCTGACTTTCTGTAACTTGCCCTGCATCAGTGGGCGACCAGGAGAGAGACACTGCTGTGCACGGGGCATCTTCATCTTATTGATTATATAAACTGCATAAATATTTATTTCAGTCAAGCTGTGAAGTCTGTGAACTCTGGTGAGGTTGAAAAAGCAACACTGAATAATAAAACAAAGAAAAAATAAATTAATCTGACTCTAAACATATAAACTTGTCAGTATGAATTTCTTATAGAAAAGTTTAATTTATATGTTGAACCCTGTTTCTTTTTTGTCACATAAACAGAAACTCTGAAAATTGTCTGTGCATTATAACACATCTTCTTTAACTCATATCTTTTTTCTTTTTTTGTGTGTGTTAACATCCCAACAGCAAATATTAATATTAACATAACCTCAAGATAAATATCTTCTATAATCTTTCTTCTCTCATGTTTCAGTGTATTGAATCATATATAATGTTGGACACAATGAATGATGGGTAATCTGAATGATGAAACTTTGATCCAGCTTTGACACGTCACCTGTGGAGGCCTGCTATTGGCTGGTTCAGAGCTTGAGACAGGGCATTGTGGGTATTGTAGTATTTATTTTCCAGCAGTGAGTCACTGCAGTCACACTGAAGAATCACTTCTTTATACAAACATCTCCGTCTGACTGACTACTGACAACTGTAACACCCTCGTTATAGTTTATATAATTTCTGACAGTTTTTATAAGACCAGCAGGGATGGAACGAGTACTAGAATACTTTACTCAAGTAAAAGTAAATTTACTGTAAAAATGTAGAGATAGAGAGATGTAGAGATAAAATTTAAAAAAAAAGGTCAGTTTAAATGCACTCTGAGTCAATGTTAATGCTTTACTTAATGCATTATGTACAGTATGACTACAGAACCACTGCATTAAAGAACACCTTGATGCTACAGAATAAATCACATTAACATGTCAGCGTTTACATTCAGAACATGTATGATGGTTCACATACAAGAGAACGATGACTGATGAGAGACCAACTTAAAGTTAAAGTGATCTCTCTAAACCATCCTCAGACAAATCTGATGAACATTCAGTTAAAATAATGACGTTTCCAGTTTTCTGATTGTTTCTACATGTATCTGGAGGCTTTGGTCTCTTCTGCACTGTCAGCTCTTTAAACAGCAGTGAACAAACTCAGGAGGTCAGTTTTAATCAGTCAGTGCAGCTGTACAGCCGCCCACACAAATCACAGTCACAATGGATGTTATATTATAAAAACAGACATTCTCTGTTCTTTACTGTTTGTCACATAAGTCATGGATGAGAGTTTTAACAGTATGACAGTACATCTTGTGTTTGACTGTAACCCGACTCTTTCCTACAGTCTGTATTCTCACATCATGTATGATGTTTCTCCTAAATGAACATGTTGTAACTGATCAAATTGATTAAAACCAAGAGAATAAGCTGCTCTCCTCAGTGTTTTCAGTGGAAAACAGACTCTGCAGCAGTGATATGATAGTATCTCATCTCATCACTGAGTGTGTTTCCTCATTCTTACAGTCAGCTGAGCCCTGCCCTCCTCAGTGGGGGGAAGTACATTTACTCAAGTACTGCACTTAAGTACAAGTTTAAGGTATTTGTACTTCACTTGAGTTTTCCCATTTTATGCCTTTTTATACTTCACTACATTTCAGAGGGAAATATTTTTCTTTTCACTGCACTACATTTATTTGACAGCTGCAGTTAGTAGTTACTTTGTAAATTGAACATTTTCATATTTACATACAAAACGTCATTATTTTATAGAATACTTGTTATAAATTGCCTAACAATAAATAATATCAGCTCCACCTCCACCAACTACAATAGTAAAATGCTCCTTACTCGTCAATTATCAGTAATAATAACCCATTCATATGATGTACAATAGTTTAACCTCACAGGAGGATTTTTCTTTACCATCTTTACCCGACAACAACCAGAAAGTTTCCCAAGCTGACAAACTCCTCCAACAATCACACACTGTCTATGAAGAGACTCAAAGACCAAGAGAAATAAACCAGAGCTCCACTTACTGAACTTTTTCTCATGAACTTCATCAGTGTGCAGCTCTCTGAGCAGGTCTGTGAAGGAAATGAGCTTCAGTTCAAGTTGAACTTTCCTCAGGTGAAGTGAAGTGATGCTGCTTCATGTGTGTGTGACAGTATGCAGTCTGACTGGTTGAACTAGTGTCAGTCTCAGCTGTGTTCAGGATCAAGTGTTATTGTAACTCATCTCATCTCTACTTCAGCTTTTACTTTTCTATTGTGTCTCTATTTTCTCTTTTACTATGAAGCACTGATCTGCTCTGATCTAGAAAGCTGCTAAACTTCACTTCACTTTACTCAATGACAGAAAGACGATGAATGATGAATGTTGGCTGGTCAGAGTCACAAACTGTGCAGTGCACAAAAAGCAGAAAAAACAGCAGCACGGAGTCAAAGTACGTTTTGTGTTGTGAAAAGTTCATCAAGTGTTCTGAAATTACAAGTTGTGAAAATGACATTTTGTTGATGAAATGTTTGTCAAAATGTTGTCAAAGCAAAAAAATGAAGCTGATAGTTGTAATTATTGTGGATTGATCTTTTATTTCATAGCACATAATCCTTTTGATGTGAGAGAACATGCTGTTTATCTTTGACTCAAACCAACTTCACTGTATGAAGACAAGCAGCTCTGTTCTCTGTCACAAACTGTTTCATCCAGTAAAACTGAAACAAGTTTCTTGAAAGTTCATGTGTCTGCATTGATATTAATGCTGCTAATATCCATATCAATCCAGACAGAAATGATCAGAACAATGTTCTTCCAGACACTATGTGTAGGATGTGAAAGTTAGTTGAGTTTGGCTCCATCTGGTGGGAGGATGAAGAACGACTGTGTGTCAGACAGGATGTTTGTCAGCCTCCAGATGTTGGAAATATTGTTGAAATACCTTCACAGTGTTTGTCTGTCTCTCTTTGTATTTTAATATCAGGATGTTTGTCTGTCTGTTCAATTCATTTGATTTCTGTGAAAGCTGCAATCAGCTGCTGTTGTTCTACTATCAGTCCACTAGATGGCCTCGTGATGCACATGTGGAGGAATTTACAGCTGCGTTTCATGTCAATTACAAGTCAGTTTAACTCTGAGTGGCAGCCAAAGTTGACTAATAATTTATATAGAACAGAACAGACTGAAGATGCTGGAAAATGATTCTTTGTGAAAATATATTCCAAATGTTTACATTTGATTCTTTTCATGTAAAAACAGTTTTCAGTGTTTGTCTGTCTCTCTCAGGAGCAAACACCTGTCCATGCATCCAACTGGATTCTTCTTTTGGATTGTTTCCATGGTTACGTATTCATTTTGCTCCATTGTTTGTTTGTAATACATTATTTTGGTGTATATATTCAGGGCTGTAGCCAGGATTTTAGAAATACCCGGAATACAACAACATATAAATAACATAAATAATATGTATCATTATTTAGATTTTTCATAGTATATTTTTAGATGTAATTATGCAATTATATAATATATTTTGTACATTTTATTAAACATGAAGGACTAAATGTTTCAGAATGTCCTCCACACTGCCAGGAATTAATCATGGTGGAGAAATACAAAATCCATTTATAAGTTATTTAAATAGGAATTTCAAAGAATTAAATAGAAACATAGTTGATAGAAATAAGACAAAACTGAATAAAATGAAGGAAAAATTGCAGTGTGGTGAAAAATATGATATGAATGAAGAGTCCCAAACTGAACTGAATAAAACCTCCTGAGAGGTCTGAGACCAGCTGAGAAAATGAGCAGCTGTCCAGAATAAGTCAGTAGTTGTTTACTTGATACAAAACGTTGTAATACAAGTTTTACACACTGGAATCACAGCTTGTTTTTAATTTTTTTAGTAACGTTTGAACAAATGCAGGTCTTCCTCGGGCCTAAAGTTGGTCAGAGTTGCTCATAATGTCAATACAGTTTCACCTCTATTGACGGCCAAATGAACATATACTACAGTGTTTATGTAGATCAACAACAGATGAATGTTCCAGTTGTCCAAACTGTCTTTGGTACATATTTAACAGCTTTGGTTTCAGCTTTATGACTACTCCTCATTTTGATGGGGACGCTGAAACCTTGACAGGACCCACTTATAACATTGTTCATACATAAATGTGTGTTTCTGTGTGCGCAGACCAAACTTTCCAGCAGGAGAGGCATCCAGCATCAAACTGTGTCCTTCTGGCATCGGCTAATGGGAGCAGAAGGCAGTTTGGACCAGAGCATCAAGAGTCCGTATACCTCCCGCATCCTGAAACCCTTCATCAGGTAAAGAGGTTCCTGAAACACTCCAACAGGCAGCTCTAGGTAGAGATAGACCCTCTTTAATAATAGTAGTATTAGTTTTAGTTTTTATTCATTTTTATTTTCATTTCTGTGACAGCCCAAACATCTGGCCCATCCCACGTGGCATCTTCCAGTAACACATATACAGAAGCATGTGGGAAAAGAAAAGAAATGAAAACAAAACACAAATCCCAAATGAACTGTTCACAGAAAAGAACTGTTACATATCTACAGTTTATCTGGGCTGTTCTCAGACTTTCTTTAAGTAACTGACTCATTTATATATACAGAGTGCCGCCACGCCTTCTTCCTCCGACTGCGACGCTGAGATGCCGTCACCTGAGTTCACCTGCAGGACCTGCCGACGTCCTGTCAATGATGTCAATGACGCCGTTTTAACCGTTCTGCTGCTCCACTGCAGCACAACACCTTGCTCAGAGGCACCTGGACTGTAGCTGCAGAGGGATGAGACGTTCTCTCTGCTCGGCTTGTCCCAGTCAGTCCAGAGATTCAACCAACAACTGTTCAGTTATGAACGTCTGTCTGCAAGAACCCGACAGTACTGACTGAAACAAACTGAACAACCAAGAAATGAAGACAAACAACAGTTAGAAATGTCACTCAGCTGTAATGTAGTTCTTCAAAATCAGAAGAAAGACTGGAATGACCAAAATCCTCGAAGACATCTAGTTCAGTACGATATCAGAGTTCAGTTCTGCTGTCTATAAATGTCTCGACTGACAACATGACCTGTTAATTTTTGTCTCATTTGCTTCAGTTTTTCCTCTACTGTTGTATAAAGTTCATCTAAGTAAAGTTGTCTGGTTGTTTTTATTTCACTCATTCATTCAGTCAGCAGACTGCAGGTTGTCCAGCAGGGGAGCTGTAACACATCAGCAGAGTTAAAACCTAAAAATATTATAAAATAGTGTGCAAATATGTATTTTATGTTACATTTATTAGCATGAAAGATTTAATACACAAACCCATATTGTAAAATATTAGTTTATTTTTGTCAAAGCTACACAGAACAAGAACAAGATCTGAAGAAACACTGTACAGACTGTCACCTGTTTCACACACAAGTTTGCAGAATACACGTCTAAAAATTAAAAAAAATATATCTGACTCTCAACTTCAGTCTGACAGCAGGACAGACGTCATTTCACCAAAGTTGCAACATGAGATAATTTCCTCTCAAGTTAATTAACTAATCAATAGAATCAGCTGTTTGTTTCTGCAGACTAATGCAGGGTTAGCATGTATTTACATACAGTATTACCATGGTGGATTTGTGTTTTACATTTAGACCACAATAACAGCAGTAAATATATTTAATGTTACTATAACTTATATTATTAAAACAAGTGTGATGTTCCTCATTTTCCTACATCAGATCATAGTGAATAAAATAAAACTATCTATGAAATGTTCCTTTAAACAAACCATTTAACTATTATATGTAATCTGTTTAACAGCTGCCTGTTTATTGTAGATTTACATACAAAAACATCTTTATATTTTGCTCCTGTTTGCAGGTACAGGTGCTCAGTTTGGTCAGTAGTGACGTCATCACGCTTCCAATAAAAGTGAAGTCTGTTTCAGTCAGAAAACATCCAGGTTCAGTTTTGGTTTTCCCAGTTTGCCCAGTATGTCACATCCTGTCCGGGCGGCGAGCATGGACACCATGACGTTACAGCCGGAGCTCACCGCCACATCATACGCCGTCTGACCAGCGGCATTCCTGCGCCTCAGGCCGGCCTTACAGCTGGAACACAAACAGCTGGTGGGTGTGATGTCATTATGACAGAGGATGATGTCATGTCTGACAGGTAAGTCAGTCATTTCTCATCATCAGCAGGTGTACAGGTGTGATGTTTGTTACCTGAGCAGGACCTCCGCACACTGCAGGCCTTCAGAGCCCAGAGCTGCAGCCTCATGCAGAGCAGTGTTCTTCATCCTGAGGAGGAGGAAGAGGAGGATTACATCACATTCAAGATTCAAGAGACTTTCTTGCTATTTGCACAGGCACACTGCAGTTCACTGGGTCAAGTTAAAAAAAAGAAAAAAATTACAATACATTCAATTTAGATTAAATTAAAACAAGAGTGGCATGGTCTGAGGAGATATTACATTATTTACAACAGTTATTTATGGAGCTTCTAATGAAGCAGTGGAGCAGCAGCTGGAAGGAGGTTTTGCACATGCAGTTGAACTTCTGTTATTGCAGAGCAACATGATACAGCGATACATTTACCAGAGGGCACCTGACATGGATCTAAATTTTCATGAATATTGGACATTGGAGTAAACTATGACTTCCTGTGTCCACTACATGGCACTAGAGAACACCCAATAATTATACGTCATGTTGCTGTATATCATGTGTAGACTGCACCATGTAAATTTCATGTAAATCAGATGATGTTTGTCACATAAGGCTGGTGGCGCCAAGCATGAGAAATTTGGGGTAGATTGGACGATGTAAAGCCGAGTTACAACAACTTCCTGTTTAATGCCCCAAACATGCTTTGGGCAAAATTGACTGACACGCCAAGCCAAGGGTGTTCCATAAAAACAAAAAACTTCTTTGGATGTCACCTATCAAATTTGGAGTCACTTGGATTAAATCTCTAGGAGGAGTTTGTTAAAGTACAATATCTGTCAATGGCTTCACTTTGCAAAGAAAATGCAGAGTTGATTCCAAATTGGTTGACTTTCAGTTGGACTTATGGTATGGATGGATGGTATGAGGATTTTTTTAAAGTCCAGAAATGTTACATCTGCCTACCAAATTTTGTTCATCTATGTTAAATTTAAAGGAGGGAATTTGACTTTTGTAGGGGGTGCTATTGAGCCATTTTGCTATGTCCAAAAAGATTTGATTATTACGGATTATGTTAAGAATGATGACAGTATTGAACCCATCAAATTTTATTAACATCAAAGAAACTTTGTGCCAAAATGACCCTGCGTTTGGGGGCACAATGGAGCCCACTGGTCCCCCGAGCCCAATCACTATAGAACTTAGCAACTTTCCCCAGTTCTGACGTGTGTGCCAATTTTCGTGACTTTTCGAGCATCCTAAGCCCCTCAAAAATGCAATGGTGTACTATAAGAATAATAATAACAATAATAATCCTTTCAAAAACAATGGGTTCCTTGCACTTTCAATGGTCCCCTGGCACTGAAAGTGCTCAGGCCCTAAATATGTGAGAAAATTATGATACAGTCATGAAATTATTTTATCACTTAAGTGTAATAAATCCCTGTTGTCAGTCAGCTGTTTATTTAACCAATACATAGAAATTGATCTGATTTTAAGGAAGAGTTAGAGAAATATGGAGGCATCACCAAACCCTGACATGCCAACAACTAAACTTACTGTGATAGGGCAACTTCAAGCTGGTGTTCCACAAAACCAAGTTGCGGCATTATTTGGAGTGAACCCTAGTACCATCTCCAAAGTGAAGGCTAAGTTCCATATAACGGGGGATGTCAGAGACAGGCCGTGAAGTGGGCGTCCCAAGAAGACGACACCCCAAGAAGACCGTTTCCTCACCCTGTCAGCACTTAGGTACTGTAGGCTGTCTTCTATAGATTTGCAGTCAAGGTCTGCAGGACAATATGGCCGACAGCTCTCTGCCCAGACAATCCGGAACAGACTGCACGCAGCCAATCTCCGGTCTCATAGGGCTTGCCTGGTGTCGGCAACACATGCACTGGAACCTGAACATGTGGAGGAACGTTATGCTCAGCGATGAGTCCGGATTCTGCCTACGGCAGTTGGATCGTTGGGTCAAAGTGTGGAGAAGATGCAGAGAACGCTATTCTGATCGCTGCACCGATAGAGTAACATCTTTTGGTGGAGGCAGTGTGATGGTGTGGGGCGGCATCTCCCTCACTGGAAAAACGAGGCTTGTCATCATTGGAGGCAATCTCAATGCAGAGAGATATCGAGATGAGATTCTGCAACCAGTGGCAATCCCATATCTCCACAGTCTGGGACCGAACTCTATCCTCCAAGATGACAACGCTCGCCCCCACAGAGTGGGTTTATCAGAGACTACCTCCAGAATTTGGGAGTGGAGAGGATGGAACGGCCTGCCAGCAGTCCTGACCTCAACCTCATTGAACACTTGTGGGATCAGCTCAACACAATCACGTTGGCTGACTTGTGACAAATGCTGGTCGAAGAATGGGATGCCATCCCACAGCAGTGCGTGACCAGGCTGGTGACCAGCATGAGAAGGAGGTGCCAGGCTGTTGTGGCTGTGTATGGTTCTTCCACACGCTACTGAGGCTCCTGTTTGTTAAATGAATCAATTGTTAAATTGCCAATATGTCATGTTTCTTCAAATTTCAATCATCCAATCCACCAAACACCAAACAAGAGTCAATGGTAGAATAAGCTGTTTGGCATTGGCAGAGAAGATTTGGCAAATTTTTCATGGGTGCAACCCACATACTCAGCTCTGCTGCTCATCCCACAAATGCATGTCCCTTACAAATGTGGCACCATTTGAAAGGGAAATAAACAGGCTTTCGGTATAAGATTTATTGCCCAGAAGCATCATTACAACAAAGAAATAATCTACCAAACGCAAATTTCCTTACTTTTTGTGCTAAGTTTATTTTACATCTAAATGCAAAAATGTTTTCAAATGGTGAGCAGGTTTTAACTTCTCTGTAAATGAGGAAACAGTTTTAATTCCACTTCTCATCCAGGAATGTGGCAAAGCTGGAAACCATTCCCTGTTCTTTCAAACACAACAAGCTCCACTCTGTGCTCATGTTTCCTTGTTCCCTACCATTCAGATCTACAGTTTGCAGATGCGTGTAACCAACATGTGATGCAGTACAAGAGCTGCAGGCTGCATTTACTGCGGAAACACATGTTGTTAGATCAGAGCTCAAACCTGTTTCACTTCCCCGGAAGTGAAATTCAGACAGTCGTTGCCACTGAGAGCTGAAATGGCGCAGAAAGGGGATCAGCTGGACCGAGAAACAATCAGCTGTTCGATCTGTCTAGAACCACTGAAGGATCCGGTGACTATTCCCTGTGGACACAGTTACTGCATGAGCTGTATTAAAACACACTGGGATGGAGAAGATGAGAACAATATCTACAGCTGTCCTCAGTGCAGACGGACCTTCACACCAAGACCTGACCTGGTGAAAAGCACCGTGTTAGCAGATTTAGTGGAGCGGCTGAAGAATATTACACTCCATGCTGCTCCAGCTGATCACTGCTATGCTGGACCTGAAGATGTGGCCTGTGATGTCTGCACTGGGAGGAAGCTGAAAGCCCTCAAGTCCTGTCTGGTGTGTCTGGCCTCTTACTGTGAGAAACACCTCCAGCCTCATGATGATGTAGCTCCATTAAAGAAACACAAGCTGGTCGACCCCTCGGAGAAGCTCCAGGAGAACATCTGCTCTCGTCATGATGAGGTGATGAAGATGTTCTGCCGTACTGATCAGCAGAGTATCTGTTATCTCTGCTCTGTGGAGGAACATAAAGGCCACGACACAGTCTCAGCTGCAGCAGAAAGGACTGAGAGGCAGAGAGAGCTCGAGGTGAGTCGACAAAACATCCAGCAGAGAATCCAGGACAGAGAGAAAGATGTGAAGATGCTTCAGCAGGAGGTGGAGGCCGTCAGTCGCTCTGCTGATAAAGCAGTGGAGGACAGTGAGAAGATCTTCACTGAGCTGATCAGTCTCCTCCAGAAAAGAAGCTCTGATGTGAAGCAGCAGATCAGATCCCAGCAGGAAACTGAAGTGAGTCAAGTCAAAGAGCTTCAGGAGAAGCTGGAGCAGGAGATCACTGAGCTGAAGAGGAAAGATGCTGAACTGAAGCAGCTCTCACACACAGAGGATCACAACCAGTTTCTACACAACTACCCCTCACTGTCACAACTCAGTGCATCTACAGACTCATCCAGCATCAATATCCGTCCTCTGAGATACTTTGAGGATGTGACAGCAGCTGTGTCAGAGCTCAGAGATCAACTACAGGACATCCTGAGGGAGAAATGGACAAACATCTCACTGGCAGTGACTGAAGTGGACGTTTTACTGTCAGAAGCAGAACCCAAGACCAGAGCTGAGTTCTTAAAATATTCACATGAAATCACCCTGGATCCAAACACAGCAAACACAGAGCTGTTTTTATCTGATGGGAACAGAAAAGCAGAACTAATGAGTCAACACCAGCTTTATTCTAGTCACCCAGACAGATTCACTGGATGTTGTCAGGTCCTGAGTAAAGAGAGTCTGACTGGACGTTGTTACTGGGAGGTGGAGTGGGGAGGGGGAGGAGTTGGTGTAGCAGTCGCATACAAGGATATCAGCAGAGCAGGAGACTCAAATGAATGTGGATTTGGTTTTAATGATAAATCTTGGGCTTTATATTATCAAACTAACAGTTACAAATTTTGGTTCAACAAAATCAAAACTCCCGTCTCAGGTCCTGGTTCCTCCAGAGTAGGAGTGTACCTGGATCACAGAGCAGGTATTCTGTCCTTCTACAACATCTCTGAAACCATGACTCTCCTCCACAGAGTCCAGACCACATTCACTCAGCCTCTCCATGCTGGACTTTATTTTTATTATCCTTATTATGGAGACACAGCTGAGTTGTGTAAACTCAAATAGACAGAAGTCATTTCAGACTTCATGTGTCAGATTCTGTTGTAATTCTTCATGTTTTTGTCTCCATTGTTTCTGAGAGCTCGTTGCTGTGGTGTTTCTGAACTGCACAGAGATCAGCTGTCAATCAAACTGGGATTATCAACACTTTCTTCTTTTCATTTGTTGTTCTGTTGATGTTTTCAGTTTCTTTAAATGTCACTTCTTCCTGTGTTTTTGCTCATGACAATGTCTTTAACCTTCACTGACATTGATCCAACTGTACTTGCAAAGTGGAACAGTGGTGTCTGGGTTGAATCAGAATTTTGGCTTTTCTCAACTAATAGCAGGATGCTTGGCTATTATTCCTGAGTTTGCTACTGTTGCTATCAAACCCAAGTTTGCCTATGTAACTGCAGGAAAAGTAATGCACTGGTATCTGTCTTACTGTCAGTACAGCGGTGGACTGTTTTGTTGTCTATGATCGTGAGGAGCGAGCTCTAGAGCTCTTGTGCCTTAAGTTTTCTTAACTTGTGGCTCGGGGCTGTAACACTTTGGGTAGCCAGAGCCAGAGAGGCATTCAAAGGTGCTGTCACCATCTGATGGATGGTGACTGTGTTATGAACTGTGGTCAGAGATGCTGAGGTCATCATCTGGTCTGTCCATTGGGTGGTCATGCTTCTGGGCCAGAATCTCTGCGTATGGCCTTCTAAAGCTTCTAGTGTGTGAATGCCTGTCTTGGCACAGTTGATGGACATGGCGGTTACACTTAGTGTCCCTATGTGGCCTTTTGTCATCCCCCTTTGGACAGTTGTGAGAGTGATCTTTTGAGGCAGTACACCCGTTTGATGTCTGTTCTAGGCTCTGTGCTAGGTAAGAAATAAACTGCTCTAGACAGGGGTTTCCCATTGTTGTCTCTAGAACAAAGGGTCAGATTAAGCAGTTGTCTAGTTCAACAAAACAATGTGGTTGGCTATGGTGTTGCATGGCAGACACCTTGTAGTGTAGTTTGGGCAGCAGACTACCCTAATCAAACAATGTGGTAGCCTACACTATGGAGACAGATTTCAGCATGTACTGAGTGAGATGCATTGCAGCAACAGTCAGAGGATAACTTCTAAGTTTCACAGGGCTGGTAGCACGTCTCTATCTCACAGGCTCTATTTCTTATTCAGGCTGGAATGCATGGCAGTAACAGCCATGTACAAGCTCTTTATGTTTCACAGGGCTGATGGTGCACTGTGTTTTAATTAAAAAAGGGAGCACTGAAATTAACAGCCAATTCTGACAGCTTGACTAGATTGCATGGAGTATGTGGTATTCTAATAATGAACCAAAATTCTTACAATTCCTACAGAGCAGGTTCAACTTGAATGGCTAGCACAAACAGCAAGCTCTTAATGTAACACTATGGGGAACACTGTAAATACTTAAAATGTTAGTTATCAATAACTCAAGATTTGGGTTATCTAAATTTGGTGAATGAATCTATTTTCACCACAATGCACTTATTTGTAAGTACAGCTGGATGTCTACTCCTGTGGCAGACTAGTTGTGTTGAATATAAAGGCTTTTGGATAGTCTTAAGGTTTTAGATTCCAGAATTTTGGTTTTGGGAAAAAAATAATTTTCCAAACATTGCACAATGATGAATGATTGCCATCAATGGTCTGCCTCACACGGGGGACCATTTTGCTAGGCCTTGGTTACGTGGTTTGGCTATCATCAACAATTAATGATCATCAAAGATAATTATTAATTATTAAAATCAACAAAAAATATTAATAAGAATTAATAATAATGGGGCACCACCCTGGAGTCAGGGAAAAAGATTGCCAAATTCAGTCTTAAAATTTACTAAACTATCAATTTGGATCTCTGATTAATAATTAACTTAATAACTATAGCCAAAATTACCTATATCAATACCTATACCTATACATGTCAAAAGCTAGTTAGAGTTGAAGGATTTTGGAGTTCTTTGCAGAGCAGAGGTTGGCAAAACTCATTCTTGTGCAACATTAAACAGACAGTGTGTATTTACAAAGATGAAAGAGCAATACAAACAACGTGTAATCTGGCTAAATGTACCTATACACAGATGTATGTGTGAGTGTGAGTGTGTATGTAGGTGTAGCACAGGGCATGCATTCAATATTGCTGAGAAAGAGAACAGAAGGTATCAGGTTAGGAAGAGGTTTGTATGCAAGGCCCAGTTACTGGGTGTAACATGTGTGAAGCATAAACTAACCTTAGCTTAATAGTATAGCTATTCAGTAGTTTAACAATGGAAATGCACCACAACAATAAAACTCAGTGGACACCATTAAACCATCGACGAGGTTAACAGTCTATGCTTAGCCATGCTATGCTATGCTGTATTTTGCTAGGCTATGCCCAGTTGTTATCAAGTCCATGGAGAAAGTGATGCTTTATGGTGTTCTGCTTCTTAGCTGGTGAATCCATGAATGAGCCAGGCTGAGAAGGGTTTGGCTTCAAGGCAGAAGGATGCAGGCTTTGCTGGATAGTTGGCGTTCCAGTCGTGCAGAGGGTGCAGGTCACTGTGGAGGCCACTGATCGTGCCTTTGTTGTCAAAGTTTGCCTTTTTTGCTAGGGTTAGGGTTAGGGTTAGGGTTTGCATTGCTGCTTGTTCAGGGGAGTTCTGTGCGTGTCTGCTTGGAGCAGACCACACTAGGTCAGAGAGCTTCAGGCTGCAGGAGTCACGAGTAGCTCCTGGGGGGGGGTTTCAGCCCTGCTGCAATGACTCTGCTGCTAGCTGAGCCGTGAGGGGAAAGAAACAGAGAAGAAGGGAACCTCTTGTTTTGTTCGCCTTGTGGAGTTCACACTTGGGTGCGAACAACCAAGGACTCTGGGGAAATTCTTGAGGTTCTTGAGGACTCCCTTTGTGGTCGGCCGGTGAGACGCAACAGCAGTGGATGCTTGTATCTTCACATTTGAGATACAAGCAACCACTGCCAGTTTATACTGATGTTAACTTGCTCTTTTATATGATACTCTGCAACCCAGACGGATGTTTCACAACTCTTACTGTTGTTCTGAAAGTTTGTCCAGAATCACATAAACATGTTATTTTGTTAAGAAGTTGTAAAATAATAAAGTAACATTAGTGGAGCTGATGACAAGTTCAGGTTTTATGGCAAATGGACTGTACTTGTATAGCACCTTTCTGGTCTTCCAACCACTCAAAGCTCTTTTACACTATGTGTCACATTCACCCATTCACACGCTGAATGGGTACAGGGGCTACCATGCAAGGTCCCAACCTGCCAATCAGGGGGAACTAACCATTCACACACATTCATACATTGATGGCACAGCCAAAGAGGAGCAATTTGGGGTTCAGAATCTTGCCCTTTGACATACGGACTGGAGGAGCTGGGAATTGAGCCGCCAATCTTCCGATTAGTGGATGACCCGCTCTACCCCCTGAGCCACAGCTGCCCCATATTTTAACCATCAACCTTTTGGTGAACAGACGAATGCGGCAATTAATTTTCATACAACAGCTACTGATGATTATACTCTCATTTATTCCACCACACAGTGATATTTTAGCTACAGCTTTCTCTAACCCTTCACATGATGTTAGCTGGTTATGTAAATACAAGATCCTACGTCCCTGGGTGGGCTTGAGTCACCAACCTTTCGGTTAACAGCCGAATGTGCTGACTGATTGCGCCACAGAGACAGCTTTATGAGTTGAGTGAGGAGTAATTTCACTTTCAATTGCGCCTCACAGGATGAATTTGCATCTAAACACGTCTTTGTGTTGATGTTTAATTTTGATTCATATTTTAAAAATGTTTCAGTCCATGAAACCAACTCTGTTTTTAAAATGGATATTTTACTCGAAGTTTGACATCTAACAGACCCAAACAACAGTTAAGATATCGAGTTATTAGTAAGTTATTAACTTATTAATTAATCATGAATTGTCTTCTTACTGTCCGGACTGCTGGTTGATGTCGGCGCCTTGCTGCACCAGAACAGGAAGGACATCATGGTGACCATTCACCACGGCAACCGCCAGCGCGTGTCGGCCGTCGCTCCCGCAGCAGGAGGGATCCGCCCCCTGTTGGTTAACAAACAAACAGACCAGTCAGAGTTAACATCAGGTGAGCCAGGGGAGCTGCTGATTGGCCGGAGAGGCTTGTACCTGATCCAGGAGCAGCTGGACAACGCTGATCTGACCTCGACCTGGACCCAGCTCCCTCAGCAGCTGACTGTCCTTCACCTGCAGCCAGGACAACCAATCACACACAAGATTCATAAATGGACAGGAAGAACCTTAGTTTGTCTTCTTTTCCATTCAGTCTCCCTTTTAAATCCCAGAAGACTAACAGAAATAAATCTGAGCAGCAGATAAAAGTTTCTTACCGGAGGTTTGGGCGCTGGGTTCAGTTTGAGGGGTTTCATCAGAGCTGTCAGATCATTTCCTGTCAGACACACAAATAAAACCACAGGGGAGCACTGACTGATGGATCATGTTTTATATTTCATTTGATAAGTTTACATGAGTTTTAACAGATGTTTGATCTAACGAGGACGATGACTCATAGCTGTCCACTGACCTCCCAGCAGGTTCCCTCGTGTTGAATGTTTACAGTCATATAAACATCAGGTCACACCAACATTTACAGTCTAACTGAGAAATAAATCAATCAATCATTTCACTGGAATCTCCGTGATCAGTAAATTTGAAGTTTGCACTTTGAGTTCAGCTTTAGTGAACATTTAAACAATAATTCTGTTGACCAACGGCAAACACAGATGACCTTTGAGGGGACAGAGAGCCAGAGAGGTCAAAATGGAGGAAGCCATTGTGTTAGCTGTGTAGCATCATCCACTTTTACTTTACTTTCAGTTAACTGTGTTGACTTGTTGTCTAATTAACGAACATTGTTCTGCACAGGCCTTAAACTGAGACCTGACCCCACTGACCCGACTGACCCAGACCCAACTGATTAATGAAGCCCCCCCCCTTTCTAACCTAAATGAAAGTAGGTAGAAAGGTGGACTGAGCCTAAAACAGCTACCAAAGCTGTCAGAGCGCACGTTATTCTAAACCACATAACATGCAGGCAATCAACAACGTTGCTGACATGTTGAACTGACGTTGTTACGTAACGTTGTGTTTATTGTTTCTACATCTGAAAATAAAATCTGCATTAAATGGGTAAAAATGGGATCATAACTCAGTGTGAGTATTTTTACCCATTAAATGTTCTTCATTATAAATTCAGCTCCTCCCTTTACTTTTTTAAATAATCCAATCCAATCCACTTTATTTATATAGCACGATTTTAACAAACACAAGGTTTCCAATGTGCTGCAAAGCAAGATAAAAAAAACCAAACCACAATAAATAGCACAACAGAACACAATAAAACGATGAAGGACACAATAGGATAAAAGTAATAAAATAAGATAAAATCACATAAAACATAAATAAGAGTCACTGAGTATTGGTCTATCATGCAACATAGAACTAAAGTATTTCCCATCATCTGAAAAAAACTGCCCTGGAAATTATGCACAATGCCCCAAAAACATATTTCCGTTGCAAAGAGAAGTATAAATTTCCTGCTCTGCTGTGAACTGAAGCTTTAAACTTTAAAACTTGAAACTTGAAACTTTAAAATGTTTTAGTTTGAACTTCTCATGTATGACTTCACTTTTACTCACCGTTCTAAACTTCTTCTTATAAATCTGTCTGCACACTTAGATTCTCAGGTTGATTCTCGCTCAAATTCATTTTTTCACTCATGCAGATTTCAATAATTAATGAATGTTGTTCATGTAGAGGTTTGTAATGTGAGTTCTTACTGAGGCTGCTGCTGTTGGCAGATCGCTCTGTGACGCTGCTCAGAGTCTCAGACCGACCAGCAGGTAAAACGCCGTCACCTGCTGGTCCGACCTGTTCAGGATCCACCTGAGACCAAACAGATGTCAGTCAGTCACGACTCCACACTTCACTTCATTTTTCTGCCTCATAGAGTCACAGCTCAGGTTCCATTAATCAGACCTGTTTTTCTTCCCGTCCAGCCGACACGAAGCTGACAGTCAGACTGACTTCGTAGCGATCTTCCTGAATCACAGCAGAAACCATCTGAGGAAAGCAGGAACACAACATGTCATGTGACACCCTGGAAGGGAACTGCAGCGCTGTCGACACCTGTTCAGGTGAATCTGATGCCTGACAGCACAAAGTTGTTTAAAACTGAGTCTGAACTGGTGAGGTGAAGGTGAGGAGCAGGTGAGGTGAGGTACAGGTGAAATGAGGTACGGGTGAAGGTGAGGTACAGGTGTGTTGAGGTGTGTTGTACCCGGCCCAGGCGAGGCTCTCCCAGCAGAGCCCTGAAGGGGGCGTTGTTCTGGGCGTAGCTCCTCAGGTGAGCACACACATGATCCAGCTGCTTCCTCCAGTAACCTGAAGAACAACACGAGAGAAGACTGCTGATATACCTGCTGATACTCACTGCTGCTGTAGTACTTCACCTCAGCCAGGGTAGTAGTATCAGTAGTAGTATCAGTAGTACTTCACCTCAGCCAGGGTAGTAGTATCAGTAGTACTTCACCTCAGCCAGGGTAGTAGTATCAGTAGTAGCATCAGTAGTACTTTACCTCAGCCAGGGTACTAGTATCAGTAGTAGTATGAGTAGTACTTTACCTCGGCCAGGGTAGTAGTATCAGTAGTACTTCACCTCAGCCAGGGTAGTAGTATCAGTAGTACTTTACCTTAGCCAGGGTAGTAGTATCAGTAGTACTTTACCTTAGCCAGGGTAGTAGTATCAGTAGTACTTTACCTTAGCCAGGGTAGTAGTATCAGTAGAAGTGTCAGTAGTACTTTACCTCGGCCAGGGTAGTAGTATCAGTAGTACTTCACCTCAGCCAGGGTAGTAGTATCAGTAGTACTTTACCTTAGCCAGGGTAGTAGTATCAGTAGTACTTTACCTTAGCCAGGGTAGTAGTATCAGTAGAAGTGTCAGTAGTACTTTACCTCGGCCAGGGTAGTAGTATCAGTAGTACTTTACCTCGGCCAGGGTAGTAGTATCAGTAGTAGTATCAGTAGTACTTTACCTCGGCCAGGGTAGTAGTATCAGTAGTACTTTACCTCGGCCAGGGTAGTAGTATCAGTAGTAGTATCAGTAGTAGTATCAGTAGTAGTATCAGTAGTACTTTACCTCGGCCATGGTAGTAGTATCAGTAGTAGTATCAGTAGTAGTATCAGTAGTAGTATCAGTAGTACTTTACCTCGGCCAGGGTAGTAGTATCAGTAGTAGTAACAGTTGTACTTTACCTCGGCCTGGGCTAATGGCGGTCAGCAGTGGTTGGCGGTCTCTGGACACCTGCTGCCTGCTGAGTTGTAGCGCCCTCTGCTGCTCCTTCCTGTGGAGCTTGGTGGCTGATGGGTAATAGAGTCCTACAGTCTGTGTGTACTGCTCTGCAGTGGGCGGGGCTAACGGCACAGCGGGCACGGCGCCAGATGAGGGCATGGCCTTCCAGGTGGCATCATGGGAAATCGAGGTTGAAGCCTGCTCACACAGAGAGGACTCAGCTGGTTAACCTGATATATGTTGTGTGTGACGTGCTGTCGGCGGTAAAGTGTACCTGGTTGGTGGTGGCGCCCCCTGTGGGCTGGGTAGTGTTGCTGCAGTGTACTTGAGAGGATGTGGTCGGGGCCGGTGCCTCCAGGAAGACGCCACAGGCAGCGCAGTAGAAGGCATACGGGTGTCCGCTCGCTCCACACCGCCAACACATGACACAGCTGGCTGCATGGCCGGGCTAACAACACACATCACATCACTACATGTCACACATTAGCTTTGCACAAAGACAGGAAGCAGGGAGAAGCTGTTAGCTTAGCGCCATCAAAAGAGAAAAAAAAAACCCTCCAACAACTGCATGTTTTTATCTTGTTTATAATTATTTGCAGAAATCAAAATGTAAAAATTAGCTAAGGAGAGGATTACTTGTAAATCAGACAATTTTAACAGTATTATTAGCTGTAGCAGTAATTTTAGCTGTAGCTAGCAGTAGTTTCAGCAGTAACAGTAGTTTAAGCTGTAGCAGTAGTTTTCGCTGTAAAAGCAGTAACAGTAGTTTAACGAACATGTAAATCAGACAGCTTTGGAGTTGATCTTTCATGTTTGACAGATTCTGGTAATGTCAACATTTATCAAAGGATGATTGTGTTGGACACCACCAGACAAGCTAACACTGCTCA
>NC_089519.1:38636265-38681265 GCF_963924715.1 Thunnus thynnus
TTATTTGAATAATTGTTTCAACAGACTGCCAGCAGGGGCCGCAGACATACAGGGACGTCACTCACATGCTGTCAGCTGTGCAAGCTAGCTGCACCAGTGACGGAAAGCATGACGTCATATTATTTGTTGCTTGCAGGTGAGAAATTATATGTCATAAAGTATTGACGATAACTTGTTGTTAACTTGTAATGTTCGTTAATGCAGTGTTGAATGTGTTTTGTATGAATAAGAAGCTGAAGGTTATGTGACTGTTTGTTTACTAGCATAGCATGCTAGTCTCATGTTAGCCGTCTAATTAGCTTTGTTTCTTTTAACTTTTACGGTTTTATTACAGTCGTGGTTACGTTATACAGTTGATTAGCTGTTACAAAATGGTGCTTAGTCATGTTAGGATTATTGTCTTTAACAAAGGCATTTTTATTTATCATTTTACTTTTCATTTCATGATGTACCGGCATAATGTCAGAGTAGTGGAACTGAATACAGTAGGAATTATTAACTGATTTATTATAATGTATATAAGCAAAGCCATGCATAGAAGCGAGCTGTGCCAGTGAATGAGAGCATGACTACATCATTTTATTTGTTACTTGCAGAAATATTAAAATATGTGGCAGCTGAATCCTGTTATTCAACGGCTGCAACATGATGTACGTACATATGGAAATCCTGGAGGAAACCTCAGAGGGTCCTGAAATACTTACAAAGGATCTTCTGACAAAAATCAGAACTGAGATGAAGGACAGAAAGAACAAATACATGCTAACGTGCTAACTGTCCATTAGCAGACACTTTAGCGCCTGTTCGTACCGCAGGAAGTCGGTCTCTCTTTGGATTCGGGTCGTCTGCGTGCTGCTCAGCTGCTTCGATACGCCCAAACTCTGACAGACAGGAAACACAACAGAATAAACAGAAGTCAATAGTTTCAGCACTGCGGCAGAGAACTGTTAGTCTGAAAGAGTTGGGTTGTTTGGCCTGTTTACCGCTGACTGGGAGCATTGAGAGGGACCAGTTTGGGTGGCGGCGGCGGTCGGAGATCCCAGTCGACTCTTCAGGAAACGAGGACCTGATGGAGAAGAGGTGGTTCCCATCATCCTCGGCTCTGAAGACAGACAACAGTAAATCTGTGTCAGTTTAGTTTCTGACAGATTGTTTAATTTGAACTATGCTAGGCTAAGCTAGGCTAACATCCTGGATCACACGTCAGAGCGTCCTTGAAAAAATGTTTGATTTTGCTTCTCAAAAAATTGTGATACAGTTTGTGATGTTTTATGTGCCCAGAGCAGACCTGGAGGCCTCAGTGACGAACCGGCAGAGTTCTCAGCAGACCACCAAGTTCCTTCAGACGGACGCTGAAATGAAAACAAGCGACTGATGAACGTGAAGGATTTCTTTATCTCAAATCTGCACAGTGTTTGTTTCACTTTAAACCATCAGGACGTTAGTGCCGTTCTGTCAGAGCTAATGTGGATCCTCTTCAGGGGCAGTAAGACACGGGGCTGATGGGAAATGTAAGTCTGAATGTGGTGAGGATGTTTGATTACCTGCTGGTCGCTCTGCAGGAAGTTCTCCTCATCCTCCTTCCTGCTGTTTGAATCCACAAGTTCAACAAAGAAAACCTTCGTCACTGTGGAGCTTTCTCTGCCGTCACTGCGGAAAAGATGCAACAAAGGTTCCACATCAGAGAAAACTCACATATTAAACGGGCAGACTGAGTGTAGTTTCTATACTTATTTCCCAAAATGTTGAACGATTCCTTTCCTGTAACCTCCTCCCAGTGTCACAGTGTCAGGTGAGCAGTTACCTGGTGACAGCCAGAGCTCTGACAGCCACCCGACCAGCGGGCAGCAGGATCGGCTCGCTGTACTTCCTGCTGCTGCCCGCTGACCCCCGTTGTATGGCTGCCGGCTTCGACCCATCCAGAGTGTAGAAGATCAGCACTGCAGGAGTGTCTGCAGAGACAAAAACACCCGTTAAACACACCTGGCGACACTATAGCTGTATAACCAATCAGAGGGTCAGGAAGGTCTGAGAGTAAACGCTGCCTGACAGACAAAACTCAGGACAGAAGAGTTCATGTTGTACTTGTTGGTTATAGTACAAAGTGCTCTCTGCAGATCATAGAGGCCACTTTCTGGTCACATTATAGATCCACGTAGACCTTCATATCTACACAGACTGTAACCGATCAGGGATGAAGTTCATGAGGTGAAATCTGCGTCATCCTTCCACCTGATGTCTGTCTAAAGCTCAGTCTACAGTGTTCAGAGGTGAAAATAAAACACGATTAAATCAGCTTTTTCTTTTGAGGTGAGCGGCTGATAATAAAAAGCAGATCACACAGACTCAGGTCATAGAAATATCTCAAAGCTTTACATGGATTATAGAAGCTGAAACAATATACTGGATATAAAGATTACATCACGACTGGAGGGAAAATTAAATAAACATCTGATGGTGGTTTACCTGACTGGATGGAGACAGGTGTGCTGGTGTCGATGTGGTTCTTGGCTCTGTGTGTCTGCAGGTGGATGATGGGAATGATGAGCGGAGCCGCCACCGATCCTGCTGTCATGACGACGACTATCCGGCTTTCAATCAATCGATCAGTCAGTCAGTCAATCAGATCAATATCTGTTTCTGTAGTTAAAGTATTACAGCAAAGTACACAAGTATTATGAGCTTGATGTAGTTAAAGTATTGCAGTAAAAGTACATAAGTATTATGAGCTTGATGTAGTTAAAGTATTGCAGTAAAAGTACATAAGTATTATGAGCTTGATATAGTTAAAGTATTGCAGTAAAAGTACATAAGTATTATGAGCTTGATGTAGTTAAAGTATTGCAGTAAAAGTACATAAGTATTATGAGCTTGATGTAGTTAAAGTATTGCAGTAAAAGTACATAAGTATTATGAGCTTGATGTAGTTAAAGTATTGCAGTAAAAGTAGTGGTTTGGTCCCTCTGACTGATATATTATTATATATGACATCATTAGATTATTAATAGTGAAGCATCAGTGTTAGAGCAGCATGTTACTGTTGTAGCTGCTGGAGGTGGAGCTAGTTTACACTACTTTATATACAGTTAGCTAGTTTAGTCCAGTGGTTCCCAACCTAGGGGTCGGGCCCCTCCAAAGGGTCAGCAGATAAATCTGAGGGGTGGTGAGATGATTAATGGGAGAGGAAAGAAGAAAAAACAAAGTTCTGATACACAAATCTGTTTTCAGTTTTTGGACTTTTTCTCTAATCTTTGATTTTTGCTGAAATATTGGATCATTTGAACATTTATTGAAATGAAAGTATGTGAGAAGTTTAGAGGGAAAAGGTGTTGTATTTTAAAAGCTTGTTATATTATCCATTGTGTCAAATCTTCATCTGAAAAGTAACTAAAGCTTCAAATAAACGTAGTGGAGTAGAAAGTACAATATTTCCCTCCCCTGTGTGCAGTCTGCAGTATATCTGACGGCTTCACTTTATCTTCCGGGAAACATACGAACCTTCAGGTGAATTTAATTAATTAGTAATTAATTTGCAGTCTGAACTTCAACAGAGACACAAACAGATTTATCGCACTGCGCATGTCTGCTCACATTAATACTGAATAATCGGTCTTACTTTGGATGAAACAGGACGGTTTGGTTGATCCGGATCCAGCAGCCGTTTACACAAGCGTCACCATAGCAACGAGAGCTGCCCGGTGGAGCGCTCATTTCATACGCACTAAGTGACGGAGGAGGGCGGGACGATTAAAACCGTGGAGAGCTCTATCTATCTATCTATCTATCTATCTATCTATCTATCTATCTATCTATCTATCTATCTATCTATCTATCTATCTATCCAAAGCTTTAAAACACAAATTGGTAATATCAATGCAAAAAACCCGTAAAAAGTAATGTCAAGAGAATGTAGGAAAGAAGTTTTACTAGCAATTTGTTATCACTTCATGGTATTAACCGTAATTCCAAGAAGATGTTTATATATATGTGATTAAAAAAAAAATATATCTATTGTTCTTAATTATATTGTGTTTTGTATGACATTGTTTGGTAGGTGGACGTGTACTGTTTTAGTCTCAGTGCGATTTAAATATTATTTTGCGTACTATGAATTTTACAAGTTGTCATTTTATTCTAATTTTAGGAGGACAAAGGATGAAAATTAAGCCTCTAGGCTTTTTAATGTTTATTAATTAGCATTTTCACTGTTTTTATATACAGGCATTATTCTGGACGCTCCCGTCAGCAGCTAACTGTTGAGGACCCTGAACTAGCATGCCTGTGTGCCTGTGTGACAACAATAGCTAACAGGCTAACCAACAGTTACATCGGCCCAGACAGAAAACTACAGACAGAGAACTACAGACAGAAGTGTTAAAATGTCAGAAGTCAAAGTGAAGAAGGAGAAAAACATTTCGGACCCCGCAGAGATAGAAAACAGGTGAGTCATTATGGATCTGCAGCGCTGAGCAGAACTCCGCCTAAATTCTTTAATATTCAGTGTTTCCTCGGACATCATCTGACAAACTCAGGCCACAGGAGCAGAATAAATGCATGTTTTCAACCGAAGTGATGTTACTTTAAATTCGGCTTACAGTCAGTAAACCAGGGTGATTTAATTTCACCAAAACACGAACATTTTCCGCGCTGTGACGCGCCGCTAACTGCGCCGCTAACTTCGCTCGTCGCTGCGCGCTGAAGACGCGTCGCAGCGTCGTTGTTGAACTCTGAGCGGATTTTTCTGTCAGTAACCTTCTGCTTGGTGTTTTTAAAGTATCGCCGAATTGAAGTATTAGTCTGAAAGATTTAGAAACAACCCTGAGTCATGTTTCATAAATCATTTAATCTATCAAACATGTTAGTTGACTGTCAGTTGTGATTATTTGAAGGCGAGTTTGGTTTGAAGGCTCCTCTGATGGATAGAAAGATGCTCCAAACACAGAAACACAAACCACACTGGACGTTTAACACATTAACTGTTAATATAATTACACCAGTAGAGATTTGTTGTGTTCGGAGTTTCACTATGAATGAAAAGTTAGTAACAAATGAAATGTGTTATTATTATTGTTACAGTTAGTGGCTGTTAAACACTGGAGGACACTTTAACATGATCAATAATCACTCTGCTAAAACAACTAATTGATTATTCAAATCACAGTTATAACCAACAGAGTAAACGGACCAAGTGAAATATTTTATGGATGTTTCATATTATATTCAGTGAATAACAATAACAGCACAGAACAGCTGATAAACAAATAAATAATAAACCAATTATTTGCAGGAAGTTTGTGTAAAACGAACAGTTTGGATGAATAATCCAAACTTTCAGTAGGTCTGAGTATTGTTATGATACCAGTACCACCAGTACCACCAGTACCCTTAAAGTGATACCAGTAGAATACTCCAGTAAGGATCCAGTGCAGGTTTCATTTGACTGGAGAAGTTTCGATGCTACTTGATACGTTTGATACCTCAAAGACATTGAGCACTGATATCCAGCCCTAATTTTCAAGAACTTTTTATACAATTCTCTATTTTTTACTTTCCTTCACAGAACATAATGAAATGCTGACATGTACATAAATATCATGTATATATTTCTTACACCCCCTAAAATCCCCCGTGAAGCTTTGACGGCCCGAGTGGGGGTCGGGACCCTCAGGTTGGGAGCCGGTGCTGATTGGATGTTGATGTGTTTCAGGATCAAAGAGCTGTGTCAGCAGTTTCCTCACGGCATCACCGACCAGGTGATCCAGAACGACATGCCTCACCTGGAGCCGCAGCAGAGAGCCATGGCCATCAACAAGCTGCTGTCACTGGTCAGTCCGATGATGTCACCGCTGCCTGCTCTCTGCTGATTGGTCGATCAGATCGGATCAGAGATGCGTTCGTGTTCTCGGCTGGTTGTGTTTCTGATCCAGGAAGCAGCTTTAACAAACTCTGATCTCACTTAATGAAACTCTTGAGTTTTTGGTTCCAGAACAGCTGATCAGTTCAATCGATCTGAGTTTGTTCGTCATCAGTCGTTCATCAATGGAGCTCTGATAGTACGAGTCACCATGGCAACGGGTAAATAAAAGGCAGAGCCTCCATGTGTATGCAGACGATGCACATTTACCTTTAAAGAAAGAGTCAGAGCAGGAAAAGTGTCAATAAAGTTTTATTGAGTGTCGTCCATTAATTGATTATTATCTGTGTATCAGGCTGCAGCTGCATTTTAAATATATTTGTTCAGCTTTAATCTGGCGGACGAAACACAGGAAGCAGCAACTGAAGATGAAAAATATAATTAAAGATTTAAAACATAAATAGATCAAAGACACAGACGTGACTGTAGCTCACAGGCTGATCAATAATAATGTGATTGATGATTTGCTTTGAGGTTAAAAAACAGCAGATTTTAAATGTTCAGACGTCTGTTTGTATCTCAACATCATTCACTCAGAAATATTAACATATAATCTATGATATTATAGGAATGATGTTCCATCAGTGGACCAATCAGAGATCATTATTCATTGATCCGACGTGTCTGAAGCTTCATTCTGATTGATTAGCTGATCAATTCCTGAATAACAAACTAACATCAACCAGGATCCAGATTCTGACAGTAAACCTTCACTAATGAACGAGCTTCGATTCGACTGAATTGTGTTTATTAATCGGGACAGTTTACAGTTTTTAACATAAATGATGTGCTGCACCAGATTCAGCTTCAGCAGGTCACAATTAAAACATTAGAACAGCATCATAACAAACAGTACAAAGCAAAAAAATACACACAGCTACACACGACAGCACGTCACACACACACACCCACAACGCCGACCAGACATCAACAACGCAAACACGTCAAAACAAAGATTATTAGAGAATCATGAGATCAAATCCAGACTCAGCGGCCACAGAGCTGAATGAAGACATGAAACCCCCGAGAGAAACGAGTCCTGTTACCATGGTAACTGACCCAGAGTTTACGTTACCATGGTAACTGACCCAGAGTTCAAGTCTCCTCTCTTTCTGGTACTGAAAACTCAGAGTTTGAACTCAGAGTTCACTAAAGCCGCTTCCTGGAATACAGCCCAAATGTTTACCTGATGTTTACCTGATGTTCACCTGATGTTTACCTGTTGTTTACCTGTTGTTTACCTGTTGTTTACCGGATGTTTACCCAATGTTTATCCGATGTTCACCAGTTGTTTACCCGATGTTTACCCGATATACACCTGATGTTTACCTGATGTTCACCTGATGTTTACCTGTTGTTTACCTGTTGTTTACCTGATGTTCACCTGTTATTTACCTGTTGTTTACCTGTTGTTTACCTGTTCCAGGGCCTGCTGGACCTGCTGAGGAACAGCTCAGGACTGCTGTACAGGATGAAGGACTCTCAGAGCGCCAGGTAAACCAGTAGCTCTCTGTCGCCTCCTGCAGGCAGAAGGCAGCTACCACACAGGTGTCACGTAGTTTTTCAGCCCTGAGTGTCGTCTGCAGGCCTTCCTCTCAGCCCGCAGGAAGAACTGAAGGCCATGTAGTCGAGCATATCAACTCTTCTCTTCACCTGGATAATAATAACAATATATATTCAGGTTAATGAAACCAGGATACGATGTTAACTGTTCATGTTCATCTTTGCAACACTGAACGTACTGAAGCAGCACTAACAGAAACTGATGATCTGCAGATGAGTTTGTAGACGCTCATTTATTTACTGAACACTTAATTTATAGCTGAATTGTTTTGTCTGTTTGTGTCAGTAAGATGAAAGGTTCAGACAACCAGGAGAAGCTGGTCTACCAGATCATCGAAGACGCAGGAAACAAAGGTGAGACGTGTTAAACACACGCGTTAAACACAAACATGCATGTAAACGCAGCTGCTGAGGTGTAGTTCTGTTGCTGCTGCAGGCATCTGGAGCAGAGATATCCGTTTTAAGAGCAACCTTCCTCTGACGGAGATCAACAAGATCCTGAAGAACCTGGAGAGCAAGAAACTCATCAAAGCCGTCAAATCTGTCGCTGTGAGTTCACAGAGCTGCTCCCAGATTCACTGAAACATCAAAACTCAAACCAAAGTCCTCCTGACAGTCACATGTTTTGTGTCCAGGCGTCGAAGAAGAAGGTGTACATGCTGTACAACCTGCAGCCGGACCGCTCGGTGACGGGCGGGGCCTGGTACAGCGACCAGGACTTTGAGTCTGAGTTTGTGGAGGTTCTCAACCAGCAGTGCTTCAAGTTCCTGCAGAGCAAGGTACAGAAAACTTTATTTAAACAGGACGTATTGTGTTATTTCTGTCCTGTTCTGGTGTCGGATGCTAAACATGATCAGAAACTTGAGGTGAACGTATGTAGAGACGCTGCCTGCAAGACGAAACCCAGGGTTCAGCTCAACATGCACAGATGGATCTGAGAAGTTGACATTTGGAGTAAAGAAGGAGAAAAAGAAGTGAAATCCTGCTACTATAGTTTGTTTACGTAGCCTCCGGAGCCGGAGGAAGCTTCCTGAAGCTGACCAATCAGAACAGAGTGGGCTCATCAGGAGGCGGGGCCTTAAAGAGACAGGAGCTAAAACGGCCTGTTTCAGACAGAGGCTGAACTGAGGGGCTGCATAAAGGACCAGTAGAAGATCAATAAAGAGTTTTTAACTGGAAATCATACAAAGATATTCCAGTAGAGCCCCAGAATATAAATATAAATATAATGTGCAGATGTTTCCTCTTTAAACAGCAGCTTCGTTTGTGGATTTGCTTCCTGCTCAGTCATAATTATTATTATTGTTGATTGTTTGCATTTATTAGATTGTTGAAATATACCAGAACCCTGCACAGATTAAAGCTGCTAAATAATATGATATATTTGAATAAAAACATTACAGACTTTAACAGAGAATTTTTATGCACTTGTCAGAACTGATCAATTAAATTTGGTTAGTTCATTAATAACCTCGTTACCTCATTACAGCTGCTCCCACAGATGTGGTTCCACTAAAGTATAAAAGTAGAAAGATGATTAACAGCTGATGCTGCGACAGTCTGGAGCTTTGATGCTATCGATCAGCTATAATCAATATCATGGCTAATCAACAGTGTGTAATGAGTTTATTTCTTATCATTTCACTATGTCGCATGATGTCATGTTGGGAGCCCGTCAGGTGAGATGGTTTGGGCTCAGACTGTGTTTGTGGTGGTCACATGACCCTGGGACTGTGTTTGTGTTGGTCACATGACCCTGGGACTGTGTTCGTGTTGGTCACATGACCCTGGGACTGTGTTCGTGTTGGTCACATGACCCTGGGACTGTGTTTGTGTTTGTGTGTGCAGGCTGAAGCGGCGAGGGACAGTAAACAGAGCCCCATGGTTCAGAGGAACAGCTCCTTCGCCACCTCACATGAAGTCTGGAAGTACATCTGCGAGCTGGGAATCAGCAAGGTGACGCTTTCACAGCCCCGCCCCCTTCTCATTATCACATGACACACCTCAAACCGGCCAATCACACACCACCAACAATCACCTGCTGATACATGTTTTACCTGCGGAGCCGCAACTAAAGATCCATCCAGACAGGTGAGGAAGAGTCAAAACTCTTCCTCCTCCTCAGAGTCATAACTCAGTCAGATCTGAACACACATTCAGTGTGACATCATCATTATCTCTGATGTCATCACCAATAAACCTCCAGAAAGTTTTCTTGAGTGATCGTCATGTGACTCTAACAGCTGATTCACACGACTTTATTTATTTATGTTTCAGATGTTTGCAGGAACAACGCTGCTAATTACACAATAGCAAAGCTACAATAACGAACATAAATGAATTATAAATAAAAAAAACACAAAAATGAATATAATTAAAGAAAATAAATGTACATCAACAAACAGACAGATGAGTAACGAGGCGGCAAAAATGAGAGAATGAGAATAAATAATAAACACATTTTTAATGTTTAACAGATCGTCTCTTTCACACGTTTCCTCTGAGCTGATAAAATGTAGCAGATTGAAACAATAACTGACAGCATCTGGAAGCTGCTGCGTTTGATTGACAGCTCTGTGATGCAGGTGGATCTGTCCATGGACGACATCGAGACCATCCTGAACACGCTGATCTACGACGGGAAGGTGGAGATGACCATCATCGCCGCTAAAGAGGGAACGGTGGGCAGCGTGGACGGACAGATGAAGCTCTACCGCGGCGTGAACCCCGTCATCCAGCCCACCGGCCTGGTGAAGACGCCCTGCGGAATCTGCCCGGTAACAAACACACCGCACACACACACACGTCTTTAATGTTTTAGTTTCAGAGAGGATTCACAGAACTGCTCCCTGATTGGCTGTTTGCTCTCCTCAGGTGTTTGACGACTGTCACGAAGGAGGAGAAATCTCTCCGTCAAACTGCATCTACATGAGCGAGTGGTTGGACTTCTGACGGCGGCTCGTCTCCGCTCTTTTCTCTGTGATGAAAAGCTCTTTATTTCCTCAGCGATCTGTGATCCATGACGTTTATTTTGTATTTATGGCAAAGTTTAATAAAAACCTGGAGATGTGAACGTGCTGCCGGCTCGTCTCATTCACTTTATAAATCAGAGTCAAGCGTTCAGGTTTTAAAGCTCTGAGTGAGTTTCTGTCGTCAGTGTTTGAGGCTTATTGATTAGTTGCCAACTATTAAATTAATCGCCAGCTATTTTGATAATTGATTTATTGTTTTGAGTCATTTTTTTTAGTAAGAAAAATGTCCAAATTCTGTGATTCCAGCTTGTTAAATGTGAATATTTTCTGGTTTCTATGACAGTAAACTGAACATCTTTGAGTTGAGGACTAAACGAGACATTTGATGACGTCGTCTTTAGGAAACACTGATACACATTTTTCACCATAGACTGTATAAACATATGGACGTAGTTACCGTGACGTCACTCGTTGGTTTCTGAAGAGCGGTTTTGAAGCTCAAAGTTGTTAATCTGCTCCTACAATATTGAAAAACTTCCCACAAAACCAGCCAACTTTCATTAACAGATACTTCTATCCTGGTCTGGTTTATAACTTCACCCCTCATAGATATTACATTTGGAACAACAGGGACATACTATACAAACACAGATCACTTTTTATAGAGAACTGGTTCACCCGTGGCATAACCTTAGTCAGTCAACTTTTCAGACCAAACGGCACATTGTTATTATACTCAGAATTTTTAAATAAATATACATTTCCTATTCCTCCGGAAGAATACACAATAGTATTTGATGCAATACCTTCTGGTGTAATTATGTTGTTCAAAAATGTCACATTACCTGAAGTTGACCCGTTACGTCTGGAGCCTGTGCAGACAGAAGTCGGTCGAATCTGTTTCTCCGTGAAAAAGAACAATAACCGTACTGTAATCATCAGTACCCCCAAAGCCGTATCATACTGGAACAATACATTCACAAACCTGATTTGGAAAAACATATGGTCCCTCCCCTGCAAATATTTCATCACAAATAAAACTAAAGAAGTGTCCCTCAAACTCATCCACCGAGTCTATCCCTCCGATCTATTTATGCAAAGATATAAAAAACACATCAGCGAATTCTGATCCGTCTGTAAACAGGCTCCAGAAGATCTTCACCACCTCTTCTGCACATTTATTGGAAAAATGTCACTACTCTCATCCGTCAACACATTGACAAAAATTTTGTTTTGGACTATAAAAGTGTTTGGTTTCATTTTAGTCCGATCCCCCCAAGTAGACCAATATTACATAATTCATTTGATATTATTTTTAGCCAAAGCTCATATCCATAACCGAAAAATTCACTAATCAAATACCATGTACTTACCGTCTCGAAAAGGAAATCAAACAATACATTAACACAATTACTCAATCTGAAAACAAGAAAGCCATAAAGAAATATTTCTCTCCTGCATTCTGTGATTTCATGTAACTTTTAGTTGGGATTATTTTATTTTCGTATGTAACCCCCTCACCCTGTTCGTTTATGTCTGTCTATGCAAGCACTTTCAATAAAATTAATTAATTAATTAATTTAAAAAATTAAAACAATTTTGAAGCTCAAAGTGAGCCGCTCATGGATGTATAAAGAGAACTGGACACGGCGTTGGAGGCGGGGCCCCGTTCATTCATATGAAAGTTGCTCAGTGGCGCATGAAGCCAAAAAAAGTTCGACTTCCGCGTATAAAATTACCCGGATCTTCCGGGATCATTGGGCCCGTAGAGCGAGCGCACTACTGACTTTCGCTGACCTAGCCGGCTACTTCCTGTTAGCCCTCCGGCTAACTTGAATGGGAATAAAACAATTCAATCGTTCGGCTCTTTTAGACTTTCGAAATGTGATCGGACCGAACGGATCAAATTCTGATAGTGAGGTGAGTCGTGTAGCGGGGGTTGTGATGCTCAAAAAAATGTATCCGATGATTTACAGACGTCTCTTTCACAATGTAAGTCTATGGGAAAAAGTCTTTTTGGGCTCAACAGTGTCACATGATGTTGTAATTACACCGTTTGGCCACTATGTCAAATTGGCTTCACAGCCCGGCGCTGTTCCTGGAGGCTTGGAGCCGCTCCGGCCGTCGCCATCTTGGCAGTGCGTGACGCTGCCTAACTCCCAGCCAATCAAAAATGGGCAAAGAGGCGGGCCGAATGGCTGAAACAAGCCACCTAGCAGCTGGCGGACCTGTCACTCAAAGCAGCCATGTCCTTCATTATGCAGAACTTTACGGCTTAATAAAATTTAAACGGGTGAGTTATAAAAAAATTCACCCCCCGTACAGTTGTCATGAAAGAGGAAATTAGCTACAGAGACCAAAACCGTTGTTTGTACCAGGCTGTAAACATGTTTATTTCTGCTGTAAAGTTGGACATTTTAACATGGGGGTCTATGGGGATTGACTCGCTGTTGGAGCCTCAAGTGGTCGTTCAAGGAACTGCAGTTTTTGGCTTCATTACAGACTCAGAGGTTGCCGCTTGCATTTTATAGACCAAACAACTAATCTACTAATGGAGAAAATAAAAGATTAATTATAATGAAAAGAATCGAGGATTGTTAAAGCTCATCCGAGCATGTGCTTCCTGTTTTGGTGCGATGTCCGGCTGCTGTGGTGGTTTCACAGGTCAGAGGTCACCTGTGCTCATTTCAGCCAATAGAAACACAGCTGCACCAACTGTAGTGTTGCTCTCACACTTCATTTCCATCGTTAATATATTTCGTTGTGCAGAGATAAACCCAACAGAGACTCTTAGAGGACGACGCCTACACTCATATGATCTGAGGTTACAGTGAGGTCGTCAAAGGTCGCCAGCGACGCTATAAAAAAAAACAGATCTACAGATTTTCAACCAAAAGCTGCACAGATGAAACAACAGGGAAGTAAATCAGCTAGTCTCAACCAGGTGGCTGCTGGGTCACCTGACACCTAAAACGCAGACTATAAACTGAAACATTTCCTGTTACGAGTCCCGCTTTGACGAAGTTTCATCTCTATCCATCATTTCTTGTCATTTGTCTGTTGGTTCGATCTCGTAAAAACATAAAAAATAATAAAAAAGTACAGCGATTTGGCGCCTGTGAGACAAGTCATGTCATGAGGACCAACTTCCTGTTGTGTAGAAAGTAAAAGTGGAGTAACAGGAAGTGTTAATGAGTTCATGTGCAGGAGGATCAGACAGCAGGTCACTGTGGCCTGTAAACAGCTGATGAACAGCTGATTCTCTGCCATGTGAGTGATGTCATTAATGTAACATGCTGAGATAAAAGTGTAATTTGTTGTAATTTGGGAGAACTGACCCTTTAATGACAGACGTGCGTCATCATGTGTAACATCAAAGTGTAACTGGCTGCTGTAGTCATAGTTCATGTAAACAGGAGTGTCGTGTAAGGAGAATTATTCTAAACATTTTACTGCCTCAATAAACAATCAATATGAAAGCAGCACTCAGGTACGTAACCTCGGTTCTCCGCTGCAGTCTGAGTGTGTTTACCCAATCACAGCTCACATTAGGCCTCAGTGTTTTCCATCAGAGCTCATTAAAGCGCTCCATCAGACTGTAATGGGCTCAGTGCTGACGCTCAGCTCGGCTCAGTTTACATATCGACCAGCGGCAGGAAGTTGCCTCATTACAGCTTCATCTGCTGCTCGCCAGGCAGAAACCCTTTAATGTCTTCTCTGCCTTTGGTCTGTGACACGTCTCCAAAGACTACAGTACCCATGAGCCTCGGCGGCTGTTGCCATGGAGACGATTCAGGGGTTGGATCATATTCAGAAGAATAATGATAGTTATGAGTTTTTCCTCTGACAGCAGCTGCAGATACATTAAGCTCATTAATAATTAATCAGCACTGACTCTGCTGAAACTGAGCCACGCCCACCATGTGACATCACTTCCTGTTGGAAACTTAAACTGAACTTAAATGGAGCTTTCTCTACCACAGCTCCCTCCTGGTAATTAACATCCTGTCATCGCAATAATTAACACAAATTCAAGAAATCTCTGCAATATTTATGATCTTCAGTTTCACTAAATTACAGCAACTTTTCTGCATAAATGTCTAAATCAGCAGCTGCTTGTGGTTTGGACCAGTTGTGGCGTTTGGTGTGGTGGTAACTGACGTCATTCAGGTGGATGATGGACAAACATGATGCCATAGATGAGCAAAACTATTCCCAAATGAGGTTTGATTCAGTGAGTCAATAGAATACAAGCTGATCACGCAGTGAGTCAAAATGTTTTATGAATAAACTTCATGAACGTACAGAAGAGATGAGGAAGGAGACGGGAGGTCAATCACAGAAAGAACCGGAGTCTCTGCTGAGTTCTGAGTTCAGTCAGAAGCTGAACGGAGAAACACAGAAACTTGCCAGCTTACAGCTGATATACAGTCATGAACTTTGGCTGTTTGGGGCGAATAAACACAAATAATCCAGCGGTCAAACTCATGTGAGTAACGTGAGGCCAAAATTTGCTTCGCATTCTGTCTGAACTCACCGTTAGACATCAACAAGCATCACCTGCACACCTGGATCCTGCAGGTGGTCGAGGTTCACAGCCGGACGGGGTTTATGTGCAGCTTCACAGAGAATAATTCACTACGATTCTGCCGTCGCAATAATTAACACGAGTTCAACAGATCTCTGCAACATTTATGATCTTCAGTTTTACTAAATTACAGCAACTTTTTTACATAAACGTCTAAACCAGCAGCTGCTTGTGGTTTGGACCAATCGTGGCGTTTGGTGTGGTGGTAACTGACGTCATTCAGGTGGAAGATGGACAAACACGATGCCATAGACGAGCAAAACTATTCCCAAATGTTCCCAAATGTTCCCAGATGAGGTTTGATTCAGTGAGTCAGGAGACATAATCTGCCTCAAACATAAACATCAAACTAGATTTATTTTAATAACATTATTGATGATTTTATTTGCTGCTGATGTTGAGCTGAAAGTTTATTTAATAAAGGTTATAAATGGAACTCAAGTACAGTATTTTCTGTTTTATAGCACGTTGAGTCCTCATGGTTCTCATGTTCAGCTGAACTATAGTTGTTTCTGTGATCTGCAGGAAGTCGTTACATACGACTTTTCACTGGCAGCAGTTTAAATAAATCACATTATTTTACTTTGCTTGCAATTTTACCACAATAAGAGACATAAAACATCACAAAGCTGCTGTAAAATCAAACATTTTTGGCCTCAATAATCACAAAAACACTCATTACATGTACTGTTTACACTGTTTATACTGTTTAAATAGTGGAAAATGTTCACATTCTCAGGCAATATTTTGAAACTCAGCAGCTCTTTTCACTTTGATTACATTTTTACGACATTCTGTGTTTTATTTGTAAATGTTATTTATATATAGTTGTATTGTCTCTAACTGTGTTTTGGTTCTTGTGTTTAGTTTTTCCTTCTGTTGTAAATTCCTTGTATGTGCGAACAGATCCTGATGAACAGATCAGCCTGTAGGAGGCGCTGACAGCACTTTACACTTTTACGTTTACTGCTCAGAGGAGTCCCTGAACGCAACACAGAGTCCAGTCTGACAAATAAAAATATGGAAACCAGGATCTGAGTGTGATGCAGAGATGGAGGAGAGTCACAGAGATCTTTAAAGATGCTTCACAGGTTTCATCCAACGAAACATAATTAACAGAAACTAAAGAGAGAGAAACATCTGTGGAGTAAATCATCACGTTTAGATCATATCTGCCCTCACTCCTGAATATGACATGAATCTCTGCTCACAGCTCTATTTCATTCATTTTATCACTATTTTGACCAAATTTTATATTCTCAAATCCAATTTTTTTAAGCAAGAAGCCAAACCTGTCAGAGCTGATCTGGAATCTAATAACCTGTCAGCTTTACAAGATCATTACTGAACTATTTTGTCTTTATTATTATTACAACCTCCAGCAGGGAGCAGTCACTGAGTGTCAGCAGTGACAGAAAGACTCAAAACTATTAATACTACAAAATAAAAATACTATAAAAGTCCAGATTTCTACTTAAAGTGACAGAGACAAGTAACATTTATCTGTCAGTAAATGTAGTTTCAGTGTTTTCCTCTGAAGTGTTTTGGGGCCTTTTTTGGTTATTTCATGCACATTGAGTTAAAATAATAACATCATTCATTAGTTTTCACATGTAAACATCATAATAAATCTGCAGCTGTTTGGGGCCTCAGACCGTCTGCTGTGGACACAAGATGCTGTAAACTTGTTGTTTATTTGTTCCAATAAAGCTGTTAAAAAGGGAGGAAGAGGAGGAGGCTGTGTGGAGGGAGGAGGAAGAGGAGGAGGCTGTGTGGAGGGAGGAGGGAGGAGGAAGAGGAGGAGGAGGGGAGGGGGGGGCAGTGCGGATTCTTTCCCGTCATTCCCTGCAGCAGCAGCAGCAGCAGCTCCCTCCTCCCGTCTCTCGGTGCTCTCTGTGTCGGATGCCCGTCTGCGGACTCTTCCTCTCGGCTGAAGTTTGGAGCCTCGCCCGGACCCTGTGAGCAGGTGAGCCGCTCCTCCGTGTTTCTACCTGTTTCTGTGTTTTCTACCTGTTTCTATTCTGCCTCTATTGTCGCTCCGGAGCTCTGCGGAGGGACACACCGAGCCTCCGATCCTCATGTCTGATGAATCTGTGCGCTCTCACTCTGCTCCGGTCACCGGCGGGGAGTCTCCCGGAGGCCCGCTCCTCTCTCCGGGGCGGGATCCGCTTTCAGTAGCCGTGTCGCGGTGCGCTTCAGCCCGCGTGTCCGTTGCGCGTCCCCTCCGCCCCGCCAGCAGCCATCAGTGTCGGCGGAGGATGGAGCAGAATAACGGTGCGCCATGCATGGACGCAAACACAGGCGTGGCCGCGGGAGGAGGAGGAGGAGGAGGAGGAGGAGGAGGAGGTGTGTGTTACTGTGTGTGTTCAGGACAATAAACACCGAGGAAAACGCTCCTCATCGCGCCGATCTGCGGGTGTTTGTTAGCGGCAGATTGAGCGGGCTGTGGCCGGCCTCCAGCAGCTGTCCTCGGCCGTGTGAAGCTCCGCAGGCCGGTGCGTCACAAAATGCTGGAAAACAGACAGAAGGACGGAAGGTGGAGCAGGCCTCTGGCCCCCAAACCCCCAAACACACGCTGGGTTTCGGGAACGTTGCAGGAACGTTTTACTGAGGTTCTGTGAACTCAAACAAACAGCAACATGAGTTGTCTGGTTCCTGTTCTGTTAGAACTCAGCAGAACCGTGATGTGGTCCAGCAGGGCCGGATCCAGCCCGGGGGAGGGGGACCAGACATAAACACCCCCCCCCCCAACACAAATAAACAGGGTGCAGCAGCGACATCATGTAAACAACAACACTTCCTGTTTGGTTCTAGTGTTCAACGTTCTGTTAATGTTTAAAGAACATTAGAGATAAATTAATGAGAACGTTCGCTGAAAATCTCTGAAACACATTGTTCCTTTTCCTTTTTTAGAACGTTTGGAAAACGTTCCTTGAAGGTTAAAAGAACATCGTAGAACATCATTAGAACATTATTATCAAATAAACTATGAAATGTAAATAAGGAAGTTAAGGAAACTTTCAGGGAACGTTCTGGGAATTATTTCCTAAAATCAGGAGAATCCCGTAACGTTCCTGTAACGTTCCCTGAAACCCTCTGCAGAACGTTCTCTGGTGGTTCCATGGAAACGTTTCCTGGTTTCCTGCTGTAGACGGTAAATAATCGCTCTGCTGGTTTTCTTTCATGCTTTGTCTGTTTTTAAAAGGCTTGAGATGCTTTTATTGATTGATGCTGATACATTGAGTCCATTAATCGATCAGTGATGGTTGATGATAAATATCTGCAGTTTGTTTGTAAACTTTGGAGTCAGGCTGAGACCATACAGCAGAAATATCATATTATGATGTTTTTGACATTATTGATGGAGAAATGAAACAAAAAGCCGGAGTTTCTGTTAAACTTGGTGAATAAAAACAGTTAAAAAATACTGAAGGAAAATTAGGATCAATCAAAATGCTGTATTAAATTTCACAGTTATTATTAGGAATATCTGCAATACGATGGTGTCATTGCCGCCGTCTGACAGTTAATAAATATATGACGATATGTAGTAAACAGTTAATATTCAACATTTATGTAAATGTCGGTGCGTTCACTGTCCTGATGCACATACTCATTAAATATAAAGACATGAAACATGTATGCTGACTGTATAATCTTACAGTAGGAGTTACATTAATAACATAAACACAATAATACTAAAGTTAATGCAGAATAACGTGACGCTATAAACTCAGATTAACTTAGCTGACATTGAACGCATCTAATTGGCTGCTTCTTACACAGGAAAACATTCAGCTGGATCAATACATGTGAACCAACCAGCTCTGCTTTCATCTATAATGTTATTATTTAATAAAATATACAGAAGCTTAATGTGATATCACCCAAATGACTTCATTTAATATTGATATATATATAAATATATAGAAGCTCGTAGCTGATCGATGAAGATTATTTTCTCCGTTAATTATTCGTTTTGTCTATAAATGTTTTGAAAAATGTGAATCACCAGATTTTCAGTTTACAGTTTATAGCATAATATAATATTATATAATATAAGCTATAGTAGCATAATATAATATTATATAATATAAGCTATAGTAGCATAATATAATATTATATAATATAAGCTATAGTAGCATAATATAATGTTATATAATATAAGCTATAGTAGCATAATATAATGTTATATAATATAAGCTATAGCAGCATAATATAATGTTATATAATATAAGCTATAGTAGCATAATATAATGTTATATAATATATGCTATAGTAGCATAATATAATGTTATATAATATAAGCTAGCATAATATAATGTTATATAATATAAGCTATAGTAGCATAATATAATGTTATATAATATAAGCTAGCATAATATAATGTTATATATTATAAGCTATAGTAACATAATATAATGTTATATATTATAAGCTATAGTAACATAATATAATGTTATATATTATAAGCTATAGCAGCATAATATAATGTTATATAATATAAGCTATAGTAACATAATATAATGTTATATAATATAAGCTATAGTAGCATAATATAATGTTATATAATATAAGCTAGCATAATATAATGTTATATATTATAAGCTATAGTAACATAATATAATGTTATATAATATAAGCTATAGTAACATAATATAATGTTATATAATATAAGCTATAGTAGCATAATATAATGTTATATAATATAAGCTAGCATAATATAATGTTATATAATATAAGCTATAGTAACATAATATAATGTTATATAATATAAGCTATAGTAACATAATATAATGTTATATAATATAAGATAGCATAATATAATGTTATATAATATAAGCTAGCATAATATAATGTTATATAATATAAGCTATAGTAACATAATATAATGTTATATAATATAAGATAGCATAATATAATGTTATATAATATAAGCTAGCATAATATAATGTTATATAATATAAGCTATAGTAACATAATATAATGTTATATAATATAAGATAGCATAATATAATGTTATATAATATAAGCTAGCATAATATAATGTTATATAATATAAGCTATAGTAACATAATATAATGTTATATAATATAAGCTAGCATAATATAATGTTATATAATATAAGCTATAGTAACATAATATAATGTTATATAATATAAGCTATAGTAGCATAATATAATGTTATATAATATAAGCTAGCATAATATAACAGATTAATCGATCACTGATCAGACGTGAACCTCATTTATCTTTTTTTCAACATCGTGACGTCACATGACCACAGCTGTGTTCTAACAACAATATGAGACGATATTTTTGTCAGGAAATGAAACGTTTGAAACGATGCGTTCACAACATCAGATCTTCTTTTATTAAGTGTCTCCTACAGCGAGTGATGCATTCTGGGTAGTTTGTAGCATTCATGTTGCTAGGCTAGCGAGTTTCTTCCAGTCAGTTTAACCTGCAGGAGCTTCTGACGGCTTTTCCTCGGCTGCGCTCACGTTCACGTCACTTCTCTGCTGCTCACTCTCTCGCACTCGTTACACACTATACGAGTGAAAATCATTAGTAGCTCACTGATATTATTGATCACCTGCACACAGAGGAAATACTACAATACCCATGAGCCTCAGCTGCTGTTGCTACGGAGAGGAGGCCAGTCAGAGCATTGTAAACAAAACACGTCACCACGGTTACTGAATTCACTCAAAGTGACTCAGACGTTAAAAGTGAACCTGCAGATTGTAAAATCAGTTTTCTCACCATTCATCAAGCTCTGTGATTGGCTGTTTCTTGCTGAAATGCACCATGGGAGACGTAGTTAACTGCAGGCTCGTAGCTTCGACTTTTTACTAAAGAAGCAGATGATTCAACAGGAGAGAAACATAATATCATGTAATATAATAATAATAATAATAATAATAATAATAATAATAATACATTTAAAGATACTCAGAGATGTGATATAATATAGTAAAACATAACGTAACATAATATTTGGGCTGCAGCTAACGATTCTTTTCATCCGTCACAGTTTCCTGAACTTCAGGTTGTCGGTTTGTTCGTCCAGCTGATCAAAGATATTTAATTTACTGTCTCATAAGACAAAGCAAATCCTCACAGATCACTTCCTGTAACTGGCGAGTGTTTGACATTGTTGCATCAAAAAATGACTGAAATGATTAATTAACTTTAAAAAAGTTGTTGATTATTTGTCAGTCAGTTGAATAATCGATTAATCCTCCAATCTCAGCAGCTCTAACGAGGCGGCTAATTGTTCGTCAGACATCAGAATCACTGACAGCTTCAGATAAAAACATCGATTATCATTTCTGACGGTTTTTGCACCAATAAGACGCCGGCGTGTCGTATGTTTCTGTTTTCGTGTGATTCAGCAGAAATGTTTTCTTCTCTTGTTCAGTCTGAGTGGATCAGTGATGAAGGGTGGGGTCAGCTAACCAGGAAACGTGTGTGTGTGTGTGTGTGTGTGTGTGTGTGTGTGTGTGTGTGTGTGTGTGTGTGTGTGTGTGTAAATTCGATAACTCCACCCGGCTCTGCTCGGCGCAGTGAGGTCATTCTTCTTCTGCTGTTTCTGGAACATAAAACAGGCGTCGTCCTCGCTCTGACCTGAAGTTAACCTGCTCTGTGTGTGTTGTTTTGTTTCACTGGAACATGAAACGTTTCCCATCGTGTGTGTCGACGGCCGCCGCCGCCGCCGCCGTCGTCTTCAGGTTCAACTCAACTTTATCTGTCATTCGCTCAGAGAACAAACACTCAGAGAACTGATCCGGGTCACAAAACGCAGTAAAAATAGAGTTGAAATACATCAGGAGGACAAAAGTAGAAGTAAAAACATGTTACAGGTGAAGCTGTTTCAGCTCAACAGATTGATCCTGGATCAGCTGAGCTTCACTCAGTCCAGCTTTTAATTACATTAATCAATTAGTTGATTGACAGTAAACTGAATATCTCTGAGGCCGTCGTCTTTGGGAAACACTCATCAACGTTTTCACCATTTTCTGACATTTTATGGACCAAACAGCTGATCGGTTGATGGTTAAAATGACCTGCAGATGAAGGGTTATGATGATGATGATGATGATGATGATGATGATGATGGTTAGAAGCAGCTGTGTGAAGCAGTTTAATGTGAGATCTCTGAACACACTGAGACATTCTTCACATGTGATGTACGACCAACTCTGTGTGTGTTGGTGTTTAACCCTGCGGGACAGCTGCTGCCGGGAGACAGGTGACACACACCTGTTCCCTGTGTGTGTGTGTGTGTGTGTGTGTGTGTGTGGGTGTGTGTGTGTGTGTGTGTGTGTGTGTGTGTGTGTGTGTGTGTCCTCAGCTGTGACTGTCAGGCTCTGAAGAATGTTTGATGGTATTTCAGAAGTTTTTCTGAGTTGCAGCCATTTGTTCAACAACCCCCACCCACCCACACACACACACACACACACACACACACACACCCACACACACACACACACACACACACACACACACACACACACACCCACACACACACACACACACCCACACACACACACACACCCACACACACCCAACACACAAGCTGCATTTTTAAAATATAAATGAAGGGAGGGTGCTAGCAGTGTGTGTGTGTGTGTGTGTGTGTGGGTGTGTGTGTGTGTTGGGTGTGTGTGTGTGTGGGTGTGTGTGTGTGTGTGTGTGTGTGGGGCGTGGCTGTGTTACCAGAATAAGAGTCCTGTAAATGGTTTTTGTGCAGTGTGTGATTGTTTGGACTCTTTGTACCATTTGGTTGTTTTATGTAGTATTTATATATAGTAGCTGTATATCTGTATCTATATATATGTAGATATTTATATATAGTTACTGTATATCTGTATCTATATATATGTAGATATTTATATATAGTTACTGTATATCTGTATCTATATATATGTATATATTTATATATAGTTACTGTATATCTGTATCTATATATATGTAGATATTTATATATAGTAGCTGTATATCTGTATCTATATATATGTATATATTTATATATAGTTACTGTATATCTGTATCTATATATGTAGATATTTATATATAGTAGCTGTATATCTGTATCTATATATATGTATATATTTATATATAGTAGCTGTATATCTGTATCTATATATGTAGATATTTATATATAGTAGCTGTATATCTGTATCTATATATATGTATATATTTATATATAGTAGCTGTATATCTGTATCTATATATATGTATATATTTATATATAGTAGCTGTATATCTGTATCTATATATATGTATATATTTATATATAGTAGCTGTATATCTGTATCTATATATGTAGATATTTATATATAGTAGCTGTATATCTGTATCTATATATGTAGATATTTATATATAGATACTGTATATCTGTATCTATATATGTAGATATTTATATATAGTTACTGTATATCTGTATCTATATATATGTAGATATTTATATATAGTTACTGTATATCTGTATCTATATATGTAGATATTTATATATAGTTACTGTATATCTGTATCTATATATATGTAGATATTTATATATAGTTACTGTATATCTGTATCTATATATATGTATATATTTATATATAGTTACTGTATATCTGTATCTATATATATGTAGATATTTATATATAGTTACTGTATATCTGTATCTATATATATGTAGATATTTATATATAGTTACTGTATATCTGTATCTATATATGTAGATATTTATATATAGTTACTGTATATCTGTATCTATATATATGTAGATATTTATATATAGTTACTGTATATCTGTATCTATATATATGTATATATTTATATATAGTTACTGTATATCTGTATCTATATATATGTAGATATTTATATATAGTTACTGTATATCTGTATCTATATATATGTATATATTTATATATAGTTACTGTATATCTGTATCTATATATATGTAGATATTTATATATAGTAGCTGTATATCTGTATCTATATATATGTATATATTTATATATAGTTACTGTATATCTGTATCTATATATGTAGATATTTATATATAGTAGCTGTATATCTGTATCTATATATATGTATATATTTATATATAGTAGCTGTATATCTGTATCTATATATGTAGATATTTATATATAGTAGCTGTATATCTGTATCTATATATATGTATATATTTATATATAGTAGCTGTATATCTGTATCTATATATATATGTATATATTTATATATAGTAGCTGTATATCTGTATCTATATATGTAGATATTTATATATAGTAGCTGTATATCTGTATCTATATATGTAGATATTTATATATAGTTACTGTATATCTGTATCTATATATATGTAGATATTTATATATAGTTACTGTATATCTGTATCTATATATATGTATATATTTATATATAGTTACTGTATATCTGTATCTATATATGTAGATATTTATATATAGTTACTGTATATCTGTATCTATATATATGTATATATTTATATATAGTTACTGTATATCTGTATCTATATATGTATATATTTATATATAGTTACTGTATATCTGTATCTATATATGTAGATATTTATATATAGTTACTGTATATCTGTATCTATATATATGTAGATATTTATATATAGTTACTGTATATCTGTATCTATATATATGTAGATATTTATATATAGTAGCTGTATATCTGTATCTATATATATGTATATATTTATATATAGTTACTGTATATCTGTATCTATATATGTATATATTTATATATAGTTACTGTATATCTGTATCTATATATGTAGATATTTATATATAGTTACTGTATATCTGTATCTATATATGTATATATTTATATATAGTTACTGTATATCTTATCTATATATGTATATTTTTATATATAGTAGCTGTATATCTGTATCTATATATGTAGATATTTATATATAGTAGCTGTATATCTGTATCTATATATATGTATATTTTTATATATAGTAGCTGTATATCTGTATCTATATATGTAGATATTTATATATAGTAGCTGTATATCTGTATCTATATATATGTATATTTTTATATATAGTAGCTGTATATCTGTATCTATATATGTAGATATTTATATATAGTAGCTGTATATCTGTATCTATATATATGTATATATTTATATATAGTAGCTGTATATCTGTATCTATATATATGTATATATTTATATATAGTAGCTGTATATCTGTATCTATATATGTAGATATTTATATATAGTAGCTGTATATCTGTATCTATATATGTATATATTTATATATAGTAGCTGTATATCTGTATCTATATATATGTATATATTTATATATAGTAGCTGTATATCTGTATCTATATGTATGTAGATATTTATATATAGTTACTGTATATCTGTATCTATATATATGTATATATTTATATATAGTAGCTGTATATCTGTATTTATATGTATGTAGATATTTATATATAGTTACTGTATATCTGTATCTATATATATGTATATATTTATATATAGTAGCTGTATATCTGTATCTATATAGATGTAGATATTTATATATAGTAGCTGTATATCTGTATCTATATAGATGTATGTATTTATATATAGTAGCTGTATATCTGTATCTATATATGTATGTATTTATATATAGTTACTGTATATCTGTATCTATATATGTAGATATTTATATATAGTAGCTGTATATCTGTATCTATATATGTATGTATTTATATATAGTTACTGTATATCTGTATCTATATATGTAGATATTCATATATAGTAGCTGTATATCTGTATCTATATATATGTAGATATTTATATATAGTAGCTGTATATCTGTATCTATATATATGTATATATTTATATATAGTAGCTGTATATCTGTATCTATATAGATGTATATATTTATATATAGTAGCTGTATATCTGTATCTATATATATGTATATATTTATATATAGTAGCTGTATATCTGTATCTATATGTATGTAGATATTTATATATAGTTACTGTATATCTGTATCTATATGTATGTAGATATTTATATATAGTTACTGTATATCTGTATCTATATATGTATATATTTATATATAGTAGCTGTATATCTGTATCTATATGTATGTAGATATTTATATATAGTTACTGTATATCTGTATCTATATATGTATATATTTATATATAGTAGCTGTATATCTGTATCTATATATGTAGATATTTATATATAGTTACTGTATATCTGTATCTATATATGTAGATATTTATATATAGTTACTGTATATCTGTATCTATATATATGTAGATATTTATATATAGTTACTGTATATCTGTATCTATATATGTAGATATTTATATATAGTAGCTGTATATCTGTATCTATATATATGTATATATTTATATATAGTAGCTGTATATCTGTATCTATATATGTATATATTTATATATAGTAGCTGTATATCTGTATCTATATATATGTATATATTTATATATAGTTACTGTATATCTGTATCTATATATATGTATATATTTATATATAGTAGCTGTATATCTGTATCTATATATATGTATATATTTATATATAGTAGCTGTATATCTGTATCTATATATATGTATATATTTATATATAGTAGCTGTATATCTGTATCTATATATATGTATATATTTATATATAGTAGCTGTATATCTGTATCTATATATGTATATATTTATATATAGTAGCTGTATATCTGTATCTATATATATGTATATATTTATATATAGTTTCTGTCCACTTGGACTCAAGAATGAACTGATTGGAATTTGGTGGTCAAGGGTCAAAGGTCAAGGTCATTGTGACCTCACAAAACATGTTTTTGGCCGTATTTTATACGTTAATTATGAAAAATTTTCACACAAATGTCCAATAGGATAAAATGATGAAGTGATGACAGAAGGTCAAAGGTCAACTTCACTGTGACATCATAATGTTGTGCGGTGACTCAGAGCAGAATGTGGTCAGATACTGAACTGGTGACACTGGTCTAGTGGAACTGGTGACAGTTCAGATCTTGTGTGTGTGTGTGAAGCGTCTCTGCAGCAGCGTCTGCTGTCACAGCTGCAACCATCAGGATCAACTTTACCAACACACGTCAGGAAAATACACTTCATCCCTTTTATTCAAGTCCTTCACAGTCTGTGTTGCTGGAGCTACGCTAACAGTTTCCCTCTGCTTCCATTATGTGTGCTAAGCTAAGCTAAGCTAAGAGGCTAAGTGTGAACTGACAGTCGACATGTCAGATTGTGTCTCTGTGTGAGCAGCTGCTGGTTCAGAGCAGCTCACCTGTCACTTTAACGATCCGTCGCTTCTCTGTTTGGTTCGTACGGGCGTCATGTTGGGGGAATGTGAACCCAAACAGACAGAAACCCTGAGGGAGGGGGCGGGGGCCGCTCACACTTCCTGCCCCCCCCACCCCTCCCTCTTTAAACCTTTATTCCTCTCAGTCTCAGTTTTCACTCTTCGCTCTATTTTTATCCTCAAATTGCTTCTTTTTTCAGGGAAAAGCTGGAACATGTTTCACTTTACTGTTTGCACTCAGTGTTTATAAATCATAAATATTTAAACCCAACTATCAGTCCAGTGCTTTTATTAAAGGAATAAAGTCTTTATAAATAAAATAAAATAAGTAGATGAGCTGAAAACAGTCAATCAGCTGATTCATGGATCAAAAGATTAAATAAATTAATAGTTTTAATAATTGATTTTAATTGTTTAAGTCATTTATTAATAATCATTGCAGGCTGCAGTTCCTATAATATATATAAATAATAATTTTCTTTGAGTGTTAACAGATTCATCATCTGTCTGAAAGTGACCAAACTGAAATATGTTGAATCTAAAAAATACAAAACTCAGCCTTTAAATTAAATTAAATTAAATTAAATTAAATTAAATTAAATTCCTCCATGTGAAAGTTTTCGATGTTTTCAGGCTTCGTTTCATCTTCAGAGAATCTGAAACATGTTTAATGTTTCATGTCTTTGATCTTTTTACTCGGCACGGACGTGGACGGGCCTGTCTGTAGTTTCCTGCTGCAGCTCAAACATTCATTGATATTAACGATAGTCTGACCTCTGACCTCTGACCCGGTGACTTCCTGTGATGCTGCCGTCAGTCAGACTCTCTCAGACAGACGATGGATCTGTTTCCGTCCGTCCGTCTGGAGGATTCTGGGAAGCTGCATGCGTTAATGGCGGGCGGGTCCCTCGGGACGTCTGAGTGCTCTAATGGCTGCTGCTGCCATCAGCTGCGGTCAGCTGACCCCGGCAGCCAATGGGAGCTCAGCGCCACTGCTCTCACCGAGGCACAGAAACACTACACTACCCATGAGCCTCAGCGGTCATTCGTCCATCCAGAGATCAGCCTTTATGGTTTTTGAGTCCGACATGTTTGTCGGCGTTTCCTCTCTTCAGTCATGTGACTCAGTCAGCTGACTCGATCGTCTCCAAACTACAAACTGATTTAATTCTGTTCTCAGTGATCTCCGGAGATGAATAATCAATCTGATTGTGTATCAATAAAAACAGTTTCTCTTCCTCTGCGTCTGTTTGTTGTTTTATTGTTTGTTTCCAAACAAATGTGATTAATAAAGTTGTTTGTGTTGTATTGATTAAATCAGATGGCTGAAGCTTCCAATCAGCTTCAGAGTTTATTTCATCATGACATCATCATGACATCATCATGACATCATCATGACATCATTATGACATCATCATGACATCATCATGACATCATCATGACATCATCACAGCAAAAACAGTTTCAGTTTAAACACATGAAACTGTCCTTTAATGTCACACACGAGTCCAGACGAGTGTTTGTGTGTAGAGGTGTTGATGTTGTGTTGTTGTGTTGTTGTGGTGTTGTGTTGTTGTTGTGGTGTTGTGTTGTGTTGTGTTGTGTTGTGTTGTGGTGTTGTGTTGTGTGTTGTTGTGTTGTGTTGTTGTTGTGTTGTGTTGTGTTGTGGTGTAGTGTTGTGTTGTGTTGTTGTTGTGTTGTGTTGTTGTGTTGTGTTGTTGTTGTGGTGTTGTGTTGTGTGGTGTTGTGTTGTGTTGTGTGTTGTTGTGTTGTTGTGTGGTGTTGTGTTGTTGTTGTGGTGTTGTGTTGTGTTGTGTTGTTGTTGTGGTGTTGTGTTGTGTTGTGTTGTTGTTGTGGTGTTGTGTGGTGTTGTGTTGTTGTTGTGGTGTTGTGTTGTGTTGTGTTGTTGTTGTGGTGTTGTGTTGTGTTGTGTTGTTGTTGTGGTGTTGTGTTGTGTTGTTGTTGTGGTGTTGTTGTGGTGTTGTGTTGTGTTGTGTTGTTGTGTTGTGTTGTGTTGTGTTGTTGTTATGGTGTTGTGTTGTGTTGTTGTGGTGTTGTGTTGTGGTGTTGTGGTGTTGTGTTGTGGTGTTGTGTTGTGTTGTGTTGTGTTGTGGTGTTGTGTTGTGGTGTTGTGTTGTGTTGTTGTGGTGTTGTGTTGTGTTGTGTTGTTGTGTTGTGTTGTGTTGTGTTGTTGTGGTGTTGTGTTGTGGTGTTGTGGTGTTGTGTTGTGGTGTTGTGTTGTGTTGTGTTGTGTTGTGTTGTGTTGTGGTGTTGTGTTGTGTTGTTGTGGTGTTGTGTTGTGGTGTTGTGGTGTTGTGTTGTGGTGTTGTGTTGTGTTGTGTTGTGTTGTGGTGTTGTTGTGTTTTGTTGTGTTGTTGTGTTGTGTTGTGTTGTGGTGTTGTGTTATGGTGTTGTGTTGTGTTGTTGTGGTGTTGTGTTGTGGTGTTGTGTTGTGTTGTGTTGTGTTGTGTTGTGTTGTGTTGTTGTGGTGTTGTGGTGTGTTGTGTTGTGTTGTGTTGTGGTGTGTTGTGTTGTTGTTGTGGTGTTGTGGTGTTGTGGTGTTGTGTTGTGTTGTTGTTGTGGTGTTCTGTTGTTGTTGTGGTGTTGTGTTGTGTTGTGTTGTGTTGTGTTGTTGTTGTGGTGTTGTGTTGTGTTGTTGTGGTGTTGTGTTGTGTTGTTGTTGTGGTGTTGTGTTGTGTTGTGTTGTGTTGTTGTTGTGGTGTTGTGGTGTGTTGTGGTGTTGTTGTGGTGTTGTGTTGTGGTGTGTTGTGTTGTTGTGGTGTTGTGTTGTGTTGTGTTGTGTTGTGTTGTGTTGTTGTTGTGTTGTGTTGTTGTTGTGGTGTTGTGTTGTGTTGTGGTGTGTTGTGTTGTTGTTGTGGTGTTGTGTTGTGTTGTGTTGTGGTGTTGTGTTGTGGTGTGTTGTGTTGTTGTTGTGGTGTTGTGGTGTGTTGTGGTGTGTTGTGGTGTTGTGTTGTTGTTGTGGTGTTGTGTTGTGTTGTGTTGTGTTGTTGTTGTGGTGTTGTGGTGTGTTGTTGTTGTGGTGTGTTGAGTCCAGCGGGGGGCGCTGTGAGTTTAATTATGACAGAAAGCGTCTCTGCTGCAGTCTGACATCATCATTACACAGTGATGAGCTGTGTGTTGTTGTGTGTTGTTGTGTGTTGTGTGTTGTTGTGTGTTGTTGTGTGTTGTTGTGTGTTGTTGTTGTGTGTTGTGTTTCGTTAATTTCAACACACAACTTTGCAAAACTGAATCAAATATCAGAATCTTCTGATTGATTGATTGATTGATTATTTCCTGTTTGATGAACCAACTAACTGAAGGTTTACTTCAGTAAACGTGCGCTCACTCTCGTCACATTATCTCATCTGTTTGCTTTTGATTCTGTGGTTGCTTGTTTGTTTATTTTTGATCACATGACGTTTGTATCTGTTTATAACGTGTAATGAGGTGAGATAACTCCCATCAGCCTCCACCTGCACAATTTCTTTCTTCTCTTTTGTTGTGTTGTTGTTGTGTTGTTGTGTTGTTGTGTGTTGTTGTTGTGTTGTTGTGTTGTTGTGTTGTGTGTTGTTTTACGTTGTTTAGTTTTTTACTGTGCAAATAAATAAAAAAAAGTTAAAAATGTAAAAAATCAAACAGTCTTGCTTCCTGTCTTAACGCTGACTTCCTGTGTCCCGGCAGCGCTCGGCCTGCAGCCGCCGATGTGGACGACGTGTCTCTGCTGACGTGTCAGAGGTGAAAGGTCATGATGACGACGGTGGCCGCCGAGTACGACCACATGGAGCTGCAGCAGCAGTACAGCAGCAGCAACGACACGGTCAACAACCGCTGGGACGATGACTGGGACAACGAGAACAGCTCGGCCCGCCTCTTCGAACGCTCCCGCATCAAAGCGCTCGCAGGTAGGAACCACGCCGCCTCCAATCCCCGCCCCCAGCCCCACCCCCAGCCCCGCCCCCAGCCCCGGCACAGCAGGTGGTTGGTGGTCAAATAAAAGCGTTGGATGTGTGAAACATAACGAGATGTTTCTGCTTCATTACAAATGTTTTCTAGCTTCTTAAATCTGTAATATTTGTATTTAGGCTGTAATAATATTAAAGAGAGATGCATCGTGATGACATCATAAATGAGGAGAGGAATGATGAGGAGACTGTAACCTTCCTCATATTTCCATCATGTTTGACTGTCGCTCCTTTTAATGACGTCATCTCGCCGTGTTTCTTCTTCTGCGACGGTTTAACGGCAGCGACTGTTTATCTGCTGATATTCACAGCAGCAGCAGCAGGATGGAAACAAACGTTCACTCCAGTTTCTACTCAACGTGTTCTGTCAGTTCACTGAGTTGATGCAGAGCAGCGACCAGCACACGGAGGGTTAACATCATGGGTAACATTATACACAGCTTCTGTTACAGCTGCGTTATCTTTTAATATCATTTTATAATCTAATGCTGCCAAAATATTTCCAATGTCAGGTGTGTTTTCACTGCGTCCCAATAAACAGCTGAAAAAAACTCCACATAATCACATAGTTGACGTCTGTTTAAACAGCTGAAACATTCACTGAGTAAAGGGTCTAATATATATATGTATATATATATATATATATATATATATATAATACATATATAGTTTTGCTTCGTCATGATTCATTCTTGATGTTTTTATTGAGTTCTGCTGTCAGAGTTACTGAGACAAACAAACAACTTACTGAGCGTCTGCTGCTCACATGATCCTGTTATTACTGCATTCCTGAGGAGGAGGAGGAGGAGGAGGAGCAGGAGCAGGAGGAGGAGGAGCAGGAGGAGGAGGAGCAGGAGGAGGATTATTAGTCGACTTTATAAAAACTGGAATCAGAAACTATGAATCAATTATCAAGATATTTCTATCGGTGATGCAGGCGACACAATAAGAAAATAATTGAGAGTGTTTGATAGTTTCACTTAGATGCAAACCGCCATGACAGCACATAACGAATACACACGAACAAACCCGAGCGTGCTCATAAACAGCCAATCACATCCCTGATAATGGAGCATGAACAGCCAATCACATCTCTGATAATGGAGCATGAACAGCCAATCACATCTCTGATAATGGAGCATGAACAGCCAATCACATCTCTGATAATGGAGCATGAACAGCCAATCACATCCCTGATAATGGAGCATGAACAGCCAATCACATCTCTGATAATGGAGCATGAACAGCCAATCACATCCCTGATAATGGAGCATGAACAGCCAATCACGTCTCTGATAATGGAGCATGAACAGCCAATCACATCCCTGATAATGGAGCATGAACAGCCAATCACGTCTCTGATAATGGAGCATGAACAGCCAATCACATCTCTGATAATGGAGCATGAACAGCCAATCACATCTCTGATAATGGAGCATGAACAGCCAATCACGTCTCTGATAATGGAGCATGAACAGCCAATCACGTCTCTGATAATGGAGCATGAACAGCCAATCATTGAACAGCTGTGTTGTTGGGTTGCACCATCGACAGCGAGGAGGAGGAAAGCAGCTCTCGAGTTCTGTGCCTTTATGAATAAAGTGGTTAAAGTCGACCTTTTGTCTTTATTAAAAATGATCAATAATGATCGATTGATCATGCTACATTGTTCAGCGTTATGGCTCAGGCCTGGTTGACTGATGGATCGATGCTGTAATAGTTGTAATAGGGACCCTCAGGGAGCCTCTGGGGCCTTCAGGGACCCTCTGGGGCCTTCAGGGACCTTCAGGGACCCTCAGGGTTCCTCAGGGGCCTTCAGGGACCTTCAGAGACCTTCAGGGACCCTCAGGGACCTTCAGGGACCTTCAGGGGCCTTCAGAGACCTCCAGGGACCGTCAGGGGCCTTCAGGGACCTTCAGGGACCTTCAGGGGCCCTCAGGGGCCTTCAGGGGCCTTCAGGGTTCAGCTCAGGTGTTCCAGGTGTGATGACACCAACAGTCATGAAACACTTTGTACCAAGAGACGAAACATCACAACCAATCTTCAGGTGAACTGTCACACTAACCAGACTGGATTTTGTCCTCCAGCACTTAATGAAGAATCTCTACAGGAAACAAAAACCTCCTTATTGATCTTCTACTGGTCCTTTATGCAGCCCCTCAGTTCAGCCTCTGTCTGAAACAGGCCGTTTTAGCTCCTGTCTCTTTAAGGCCCCGCCTCCTGATGAGCCCGCTCTGTTCTGATTGGTCAGCTTCAGGAAGCTTCCTCGTAAACAAACTATAGTAGCAGGATTTCACTTCTTCTTCTTCTTTACTCCAAATGTCAACTTCTCAGATCCATCCGTACATGTTGAGCTGAACCCTGGGTTTCGTCTTGCAGGCGTCGCTACATACGTTCACTTCAACTTTCTCGTCGGGAAAAAACATTTAGTGAAAATTACTCGTGTGAGGACGTTTGTCATTTCAGTTTTTTTATATTGCAAAAGAATTTATAAGTTCTGTGATTGGATGTTTGTTGCCGAAGTGCATCCTGGGAGTCGTAGTTGACTTCTCCCCACAGACTTTAGCTTTTAGATGTTTGTTGATGATTCAACCAGCAGGAAGTCAGGTTTATGATATTGATTTTGGGTCAATCAGTGATCAGAGTGTGTGTGTGTGTGTGTGTGTGTGTGTGTGTGTGTCTGCAGGATGTTTGTTTCTGGTTTCCTCTCCGTCCGTCAGGAATGTTGAAGGAACAATGAAGGGAAACACACACACCTCCCCTCCCCCCTCTCACACCCCTGATGACATCATCGTCACGCTGTAACGTCATTGGCTGAATTCCAACCTTTTGCACCCCTCCCCACCCCAAAATACACACACACACACACACACACACACAAAGGACATCCTGTGTCCAGACGGCAGCGTGACGATCTGTAGTTTAAACTCTGAAATATCTTCTATTAAATATCAGATTTAAAGCTGAAACAGGAAGATTAACACTCAGTGTGTGTGTGTGTGTGTGTGTGTGTGTGTGTGTGTGTGTGTGTGTGTTTGTGTGTGTGTGTGTGTGTGTGTTTGTGTGTGTGTGTCGGGGGTTTGAATGGTTTCTGGAGGGAAACAGAGAACAATCAGCAGCATGTAGTCGTCACTGCTGCCTTGCTTCATGTCCTGGGCAGGGCCAGACACACACACACACACACACACACACACACGCTGCGCTCGCCGTCCTGCGACCGTCTCTCTGACCTCTGGACTCTTTTTTTCTTTCGTCTCCCGACAACACATTTCACTGTGAACACGAGGACGTCTTCTGTCTGCTGTTATTCAGCTTCTGCGATTTTAAAAACTCTCAAACCAAACATCATTTTTCTGATTTTTTGCTTCTTAAATTTGTTTTAATAATCAGTTTTCATCCTCTGGAAGATATTTCTTTCTTCTTCTTCTTCTTGGTTTCTCAGAGGAAAACGTTGCTTCTTTTTACTGAACTCGAGGATCAAATCGTTCTGTTTCTGCACCGATCCGGAGAGCGATGATCGTGTCGGTGGGCTGATTTCTTCTTCAGGACTTTATTATTTATCTCGTGGGTGTATTTCTGTTAAACCTCTGGATGGAGGTGGAGTGGGCGTCGGCGGATCCGGCGCAGCAGCCGTTCAACTACAACCAGCTGGAGGGTCGATTCAAGCAGCTGCAAGGTAAGAAGAGAAGAAGAAGAAGATAGAAAGAAAGAAAGAAAGTGTAGTTTATTATCAGCAGCAGCACAGAGGTGGTGAGAGGTCAGAGGTCACAGCAGCAGAGAGGAGAGAAATGTTGGTTTGAGGAGAAAGAAGCTGATGGAAGAGAGAGGAAGGATGTTTCTCGCCGTCTTTGTGTCGTATAAGAAAGAAAAAGTCGATGTGGCTCAAATGTGAATATTAGCAGATAAAAAGCTTTTGGCGCTAATTCTCCAGTCGGTGCCATTAAACACGAGACACGACGAGATGACGTCATTAAAGCACTGATATAAAAACACGTCTCATGATTTGACGTGCGTCGAACGCGGTCGCCATATTGGTGCAGTCAGCGGTCGCCGCGCCGTCCGTTAGATGTTAGCAGAGTTATCGTGTGTCTGTACGGCTCAACAGTCCAGTTTATTTCAATAATTAATACAATGACAACAAGCAACCCGGCGGCTTTATAACAACATGATAGATCAGAGGTTCCCAACCTTTTTTGCGCTACGGACCGGCGGCGGATAAACACGACAAACTAAAATGATACGAAAATATAATAATAAACCTGAATCCACTGTCTACTCGTATGCAACTTTATCAGCAGCGTCCTCGTAACATTGCGCCAACAACATAACACGAGTAACATCCTCTCTGCCCCCCTAACGCTCTCTGGTCGCTATGGTAACGTTTAAACATGCCTTCAAAATAGAGGTACACCGCAAAAACAAATATAAAGTGCATGAAAAATACAACTCGACATGACGCTGAATCAGTGGGAGCCCTGAGCTGGTTTCTCTGCAACGAGACGTCCCGTCTATATCAGATAGGATGTTGGAAATGGCAGCAGGGTTTTCAGACTTAAATCCATCGGGTCATTTTTCAAAATAAAACGTCGTTCAGACTTAGATAATAAAACGGAAATAATGTAAGTTATTTAATTAATGACCTACAGACCGGTCCACGGCCCGGGGGTTGGGACCACTGTAATAGAACAAAAAGATAAATAATTTACAGGTGATGTTGCCTGATGGAGCCGGCGTGTTTGGCTTCCAGCTGATTAGATCCGACCCAGTAACTGAATTTCATTCCAGTAAGTGTCCGATTCCTCTTCCGATCTCGTCACGCCTGCTGATATATCAGCGTGGATGAAAGAACCTTTATCTTCATCCTTCATCTCAACCTCTCTAAGACCGAACTCCTCGTCATCTCAGCCAGTCCTTCCGCACAACGAAACATCAGCATCAAGCTGGAATCAACCAGCTCATTCAGACCTTTAAGGTCCACGTGGCCTCAGTCGCTCGGTCGTGTCGATTTTTCCTGTAAAACATCAGGAAGATCAAACTCTACGTGTCTGAACATGCAGCACAACTCCTGCTACAGGCTGCAGCTCCTTACTGGCAGGAGCATCCTCCTTCAAACCTCTGCAGATGATCCAGAATGGGCTGGTGCATCTGGTCTTCAACCAGCCCAGAACAGCACGTCACCCTGCTGTTCATCCCCCTCCACATCAAATTCAAAACCCTGACACTTGCTTACAAAACAGCAACTAAAACACCTGAACTCCCTCATTCAGGTCTACACTCCCCCCCGCCACTACGCTCTGCCAATGAAAGGCTGCTGGTACCACAACAGGACCCTCAGTCACCAGCTGGACTCTCCTCCTCCGTAGTTCCCCACTGGTGGAACCAGTAACCAGACTCTGTTCGATCTGCAGAGTCCCTCTCAGTCTTTAAGAGAAGACTAAAGACCCAGCGATTATCTCTGCACCTGATGGACTTATAAAACAACATATTATCCACCTCTGGTCACTTCCTGTTGGCTCCCATCAGACGACTCTTACTGGTGTTGTTCTCCTGACTGGATATCAGCTCATCATGTGTTGCGTCACTTCAGATAAAAAGCTGCTAAATGAAACTGTAACACTAATAATTAACCTCCATCCTGTTAATTTGTCATATTTATAACAAACCAAAGTTCATGGAAATCAGTTCAGAATTAATGGAGTTGCAGTGGATCCAAAATGGCCGCCAAACAGACGCGTAGCTGCAACATACGGCGACAGTCAAAGCTCAAAAACATGATGGAAATATGACGTTTCTGTTAGTTTCATGTGTTGATGTGAGGAAGGTTACAGTCTCCTCATCATCATCGCTCATCACACACCTGATGTGGGTTTGTGGGTCAGTGTGGAGCAGCTCACCTGTTCTGCAGGATGTAGGTGTTTAACACGTCGACAGGTTTCTGTAACAGCTGTTTACTGGCAGCCAGCAGCATCTTTAAGAGGCAGGAATCATCTTTACTGAGCATCAGGGATGATTGTTGCTACGTCCTTCAGAAGGTCTGAACAGAAGGACGAGACCAGAAAACATGAAAACATGAAAACATGAGCTGTGATTCCTCTTCAGTCCCTCCAGCAGCGCAGCTGGCTGCCGGTTTGTCAGGCGTTCAGCCACATGTCTTCAGTTATTTCAGTGTCCGTTGTTGCTTCACATAGTCTGCAGTGTCTTTATATAACTTTCAGCTCATAAGACCTTCATTAATATATGAATAACAATTATTGATTAGAACCTTTTACCTTCATACAGAAAGAATCACAAAGCTGTTAATACCTTATTAAAGTCCTGCAACCAACTCATATGTCTGACATGAGTTATCAACATTATTAAGCTCCTGTTTTTAAGGACGTTTTATAATAGAAGTGATGCCAGAATAGAGTCGTTGTCTGGATCAGTGATCATGTGATGCTGCTGGCCGTCTCAGCAATTTAACCATCAGACATATTATATCAGAAATATATTATTATATCTGAATATCGCCTAAGGGTGAGGATCCTATTGTTTTTCGTGTGTTTCTTTCTGTCTTTCTTTATTATTACGCCATTAAACCCTAAATTTGACCCCCTAAACATGCTCAAAAACTCACCAAATTTGGCACGCACATCAGGTCTGGTGAAAAATTTGATGAAATGTAAACATTAACCCCTAAAGTGCCAAAATGTGCTCTCTAGCGCCACCTATGTAACTAAAATGGCCGCCACGGCCCGTAGGAATGTTATAGAGAGATCAAACCAAAACTCAATTATTCGTCTCATCAAGACCTACAAATCATACACTGACACCCCTGACCTAAATCCAACAGGAAGTCCGTAATTAGCCTTTCAAAATAAGACTTTGTCCCAATTTTGGCACCTGAACAAACGTTATCGCCTCCGAGGGCGTTAATGGTATCAGCTTCAAGCTTAAATGGGTGATTTATGACACTGTGCTGAAAAAAGTTGTTAAAAACTTTGTAATAACTCGAACTGTTTGGATTTAATAAGCCCTGAAAGTTGCAGTGCCACATCACCCTTACAATGTAAACCAATGGGGAGGTAATCTATGGGCATGAACTTTGTGTCAAACAGAGGCTTCTGACGTCTAAACTATAAGTCTGACCACTTTCAAACCTGTATCAATGGATTCGCCACGAAATTTCCTACTAAAAAATATGATTTTTAATGTAAGATTTGGCCAAAGTCATGGGATTTATGAGGAGATTTCACAAGAGGCGTACTCTAAAATCCTCCTCTCCAACTGCTCCTGGTGATGTCACTCCCTCAGTGCTGTGAAACATCTGCAATACACACTCATTATAAAATCACAGGAGGAGCAAGAAAAGACTTTAAAACTCACACTCTAATATCTCAAAAACAATAAAAGATAGAAAACACATGTAAATTCAAGATTTGTAGGTCAAAGTCTCGTGACTCATTTAAAGTTCAAATGTAGTTTGTATCTAAAACTATGTGGAAGCAGTAAATGTTCAAAAAGGTGTGGGTTCACTCACACTCTCCATTCAAATATATGAGTATTTTTCTGTCCAGCTGCAGTTACTTATTGTCTCTACACACCTGACAGTACACATGTCAATCACACTTTCAAAATAAAAGCACACCCCATTTGATCTGATCCCGACGGGCCAGAGTGCGAGGTCGCGACCAACGCTGCTCGCAGCTTTAATTATATCAGAAATATATGATCCCACTGACTGGCCGTCTGGAATATTTCGAGCAACGACTGGTGTGTCTGTTAAAGATAAATCTATGATTGGTTAGACCAGTATATGATTGATTACACCAGTATATGATTGGTTACACCAGTATATGATTGATTACACCAGTATATGATTGGTTACACCAGTATATGATTGGTTAGACCAGTATATGATTGATTACACCAGTAAATACAATGATTGCGTTGTATAAACTGTGTCTGAGGTAAAACTATAATAATGATGTTTATTGTTGTTAATTAATAATCAATAACTGTATCAGATCTCTTGATGCCAGTGAAAGTTATATCTGCAGCGAGTTCCTCCTCGCGGCGTCCACGCCTCTGTGTGTCTGCAGCAGGATGTTGAATTGGTGGAAGTGGACGCGGCGACCTTTGACCTCTGCGGCTTCGGCTGGCGGTCGTTAACGTTTAATCCGTTTTACTGCTGAACACACACAGACTCTGTGTAGCACCATAAACCTGCACGGATCATTGATCACAGCGAACAGAAACAAAGTGTAAACAATAAGAGTGAAAGGATTCAGCGACAGGATGACTGTAACGACACGTCCGCCGTCACGCTGTCGTCCGGTCATGTGATCACTGCTGCACAACATGAAGGATCAATGTTGCTGTTCGTCACATCAATAACGGCAGTGAAATACTTTATAATATCAGAATGACTCAAGTATAACTTTAAGTTCTGAAGCTGCAGGTTTATTGATATTGAATATGTAATCAATACAGACTGAAGACAGAGAAATAATATAAACTGCTGCAGGAACATTTAAAAATATTACAGTAAAGTCAGGAACTAAAACCTCAGACTGAGCATGCTCAGTAGCTGACAGTCAGGTCACACACTGATCCATCAATAATCAATATGTCTCCTGTCTGTGGGCGGAGTCAGGAGCCGTCAAATATTGATCACACTGCAAATAACTGCGGAGAAAAAAAAGTTTTAAACATTTTTAAATATTAAAGTAAGAAACAGGATTCGTGGCTCCTGATTGGCTCCCTGCTGATGAAGGAAACGTCGTCTCCGCTGGTGAATTCATTCATTACGCTGCGTATCCTTCCTGCTTCCTGCAGGTCAGAGGTCAAACACCCAAAATAACTTCACGCTGCTTGAAACACATGACATCACTTCCTGCTGATATCATTATCTCTTGATGTCCGTCAACAATAAACCTCCAATAATCCACTTAGAAACCAGAGAAGAAGAACATCTGGAGTCAGTTTACATCAACATGGTTCAACACGGGAAACATATTCAAACATACCGTCTGTGTGTGTGTGTGTGTGTGTGTGTGTGTGTGTGTGTGTGTGTGTGTGTGTGTGTGCAGATGAGCGCGAGGCGGTGCAGAAGAAGACCTTCACTAAGTGGGTGAACTCTCACCTGTCCAGAGTCTCCTGCAGGATCACAGATCTCTACATGGACCTGAGAGACGGACGCATGCTGATCAAACTGCTGGAGGTCCTATCAGGAGAGAGACTGGTAACACACACACACACACACACACACACACTAACACACACACAGTAACACACACACACACACACACACACTAACACACACACACATAGTAACACACACACACACACACACACACACATAGTAACACACACACACACACACAGTAACACACACACACACACACATAGTAACACACACACACACACACACTCATAGTAACACACACACACACACACACACACACACACACACACACACACACACACACACACACACAGTAACACACACACACACACACACACACACACACAGTAACACATACACACACACACATAGTAACACACACACACACACACATAGTAACACACACACACACACACACTCATAGTAACACACACACACACACACACACACACACACATAGTAACTCTCACACACACACACACACACACACAGTAACACACACACACACACATAGTAACACACACACACACACACACACACACACACACACACATAGTAACACACACACACACACACACACACACACACACACACACACACACAGTAACACACACACACACACACACACACACACACACACATAGTAACACACACACACACACACACACACACACATAGTAACACACACACACACACACACACACACACACACATAGTAACACACACACACACACTCATAGTAACACACACACACACACACATAGTAACACACACACACACACACACACTCATAGTAACACACACACACACACTCATAGTAACACACACACACACACATAGTAACACACACACACACACACACACACACACACACACACACACACAGTAATACACACACACATATAGTAACACACACACACACACATAGTAACACACACACATAGTAACACACACACACACACACACACACACACACACACACACAGTAACACACACACACACACACACACACACACACACACACAGTAACACACACACACGTTTAAACGACAGTAAGTAAAGTAACGGCGACTGTCCGGGAGGATCTTGAACCAGGTGTGTCTCCACTTCCTGTTTTCCCTGCTGAAACGTGGAGCGCGTTGACGAATTGGAGCGGGAGCTGGATCCAGATGTGTCGGCGGTCTGGCTGCGGTCCAGCTGCTGCCTCCCTTTCCTGCAGACCAAGGACACTTCGCTGCTCGCTCACTTCCTGCGCCGCATTCAGGGCCAGGAAGATGCTCCAGTTTCTCCACTTCCTGTTAAACCTCGAGTCTGGTTTTTCATGAACGTAACCGTGTTAAAGTCCTCTTGAAGGAGGTTTTACTGTGGACTGCCAGTAGACCACGCCCCCCCAGGACTGTTTGTGTTATTGCAGCCAAAGATGTTTGATTCTTACGGTAAATCTGCACCGCGATATTGCAGCGATATCTTGAATCTGCGTTAATTATCACGGGGTGGGGGGGGCAGGGTGGGGCCGGGGGGGGTAGAAGAAGACCAGTGATTCTGCTGAAGTTCAGGTGTTTATTAATCACTTAATTACAGGCAGTTAGATCACAGCAGCATCTAGTGGACGTCAGAGGAACTGCAGCTGGAAACACGTTTCCTCCAGCTCAGTTTCTTCTTCTAAAACCTTTTAAAGCAGCGTCCTGACCGTGTTGCCGCTTCTTGTTCTTCTTCTTCTTCTTCTTCTTTTACATTAAGCCGAAGCCGACTAAAGGTCGGATGCGGATCCACTGCCTGGAGAACGTGGACAAAGCTCTGCAGTTCCTGAAGGAGCAGCGGGTTCACCTGGAGAACATGGGCTCCCACGACATCGTCGACGGAAACCACCGACTCACGCTTGGCCTCATCTGGACCATCATCCTCCGCTTCCAGGTAACGCACTGATAAGACGTTTATCAGCTTTATTGATCATTAATAATCAGTATGTAAACAGTTATATATAAGCAGATAAAGTGTTTATTACTGTTCAGTATTTATAATAACTGTCCTACGAAGACATTTATATCATCACAGCGTCGTTCATGATCTGCTTACACACAGGAGGAGTTAAAGTTATTGATTAATACATTAATAAACACTTATAGAGTCATTAACCATTAAATCTATAGACTGATTATTAATGATAAACAGATTTAAAGTCAGTGTTACGGAAGACGAGAATGAACAAAAACAAATAAAATTAATAAATAAAAAGAACTTTGTATTAAAGAAACTTTATTATTATAATAATTATTATATAATTAACTATTGAGAAATGAACAAATTATTAACAATAATTAATAATAACAGCTCATATTAATTAATTACTGTAATGTTTCTACTTGATTGACTTTAACACTGGTCTGGGTTCGTACGGTGGCCCTGAGGTGCAAAAAACAATATCATCAAAAATCATATTAATAAATATATTAAAAATATAGAATATAACTATGAAATATTCAGTTAATTCAGATTATTATAATAAAATGTTATTTTTCATCCTGGTTCTGTTTGACTATTCAGACTGAAGCAACAGCCAATCACACGACTCGCTCTGACTCTCTGATGGAAAGTGTTGAATGTCGGTGTTTGAAATAAAAAAAGTCTGAAATAAACTCATTTCATTATAATGAGCTGAGGTTTAAACATCTATTTCATGGTTTATATATATATATCATCTGTATTTACTGGTTTAATTGTTTATTTCATTGTATTTATTGATTTAATATTGATCAGTTTGTGTTTCCGTAGCTGACAGCATGGCTACGGAGAGCGTATAGAGACTGTGTTTTCTACAATGTTGCTGTGTTTTGTCCCTTTAGGCCACCGTACAGTTAGTTTAGCACATAACACTCGTTTATGTCCTAAAATGTTGAACTTTTCCTTTAAAGAGTCACTAAACTGTCCGAGAAACACTGACGTTCACTTCCTGTTTAACCTCAACAACATAAACACATTTAATACACCGTACAAGGAACTAAATAACATCTATTATTATTAATATTAATAGATATTACTGGAAACTAAATGTTAAATGTCTTTGGGGTTAAAACTGAGACACAGTTTTTCTCAAATAAAACTTTATTGTGAAATTCATTTCAGCAATAAATTCATCAGTTGTAACAAGACGAGTCTATTAAAGAACCACAAACATAAAATCCATAATTAAATGAAGTGTTTTTTACTAAATACTTCCTGACTTTAGACGAACACAGACTCCGCCCCTTCAGCCCAGCCTGGCCTGTGATTGGTCGAGGTCATCAGTGTCAGTTATTTACCAGCTCAGGTTAAAGTCCAGACTGCTTCGGATTTTACCAGCAGCAGACCGTCGTCATGGAGACCGAGTCTGGTCTGGACCTTTGACCCCGAGGAATCCCCCCCTCGGAGGTTTATGACCTCACACAGGCTCCACCAATCAGATCTCAGCAAACGGTCTCTGAAACCCGAGACCCTGAACTCAAACTGAGGCGGACGCGCGGCGCCTGACAGGCTGAATTTAGGGCAAACAGATACGGAGAGTAATTAGTGTCAATAGTGATCCACAAATTAAAAACAACATGATTTTTTTCACGTCTTCTGATCCACCGACGCGTGTTGTGTTCAAGTGCTGCTGGAAAACTGAAAGTCACATTCATGTGCAATCTATGTGTGGAGGAAAAAAGCTGATTACGATTATTTTCATTAACAATTAATCTGTTAATTATTTTCTCAATTAATTGATTAGTTGTTTGGTCCATAAAATGTCAGATAATGGAGAAAAATGTGGATCAGTGTTTCCTAAAGATCTTCAGTTTACTGTCAGAGACTAAAGAAACCAGAAAATATTCACATTTAAGTAAAACACTGACGTTTATTCAATGTGAATAAACAGAATTTATTTACAAACCATTTATAAATTTATTTGTGGATCATAAAACACACGAGTCATTAATATTGACACTAATTGCCTCCATAAGTATGTTTCTCATTTATTCACCGTTTATACCAGAATTGTCACTTTAATTAGAAGTAATTACATCACGTTATAATCGTTGCAGATATGAGTTTATTGGAGAATTTGATCAGAGAACTTATGAAGGTAATTTATGTACATGACAGATTAGACTCGTCATTGTGTTCGTTTAAAAAAGAAAGACTGAAGATGAAGATGAAGATCTTCCTTCAGTCAGTCTGACGTGTCTTCATGTCTAAACATAAAAACATTTCATTTGTCTTAAAGGACGAGTTCACAATGTTTCCAGTCAGTCTTCAAATGAACATTAAAGCTGTTTCCTCCTGTTCATACTGACCATCAGAAGATCCTTCATAATGACCTTACAATGGAAGTGATGGAGGACAAAATCCACAGTCTGAAGCTAATATGAAGCTTCAGCGTCCAAATGAGTCAAATCAAGTAGATATCTTTCAACGTTACAGTCTTTTTAGTGCCAAAGTTCCTCTTTTTGTTACTATACTTCCACCTGCAGCTCAACAGGGAAACACTGTCC
>NC_089519.1:38686265-38801265 GCF_963924715.1 Thunnus thynnus
GAGGCAGCCACCAAGAAGCACGAGGCGATTGAGACGGACATCGCGGCGTACGAGGAGCGCGTGCAGGCCGTGGTTGCCGTGGCGAAGGAGCTGGAGGTGGAGCACTACCACGACATCAAACGCATCACCGCCAGGAAGGACAATGTGATCCGGCTGTGGGAGTACCTGCTGGAGCTGCTGAAGGCCCGCAGACAGAGGCTGGAGATGAACCTGGGCCTGCAGAGAGTCTTCCAGGAGATGCTCTACATCATGGACTGGATGGACGAGATGAAGGTACGCTGACGAGGGCGGAGACGGACGGATGTGTTGATGTTTCTATAACTACATCCAGCTTTACCGAAGTGAAAGAAAAAGAAAAGATGAGACCAAGATTTTAGAAAATCATCTGCTTAGTTGGATGTTTGAGATGGACATCAGTTGAATCTCTGTGTCCAGTAATAAAACATGAATCTCATCTTTTGCTGCTTGTCCATGTTCGGTTTTAGAGCATGACTGAATGCATTAATAGCTGCTGCTATGCTGAAGCTAAACAAACAAACTAGCTACCCCGTTGTCGCTGATGGTGAGAAAACACCCACTACAACTGTGTTCTCACCATCTGTAGTTACAGTAAATGTTTCCACCAGCTACCACAACCGATAGAAATGCAACCATCCAGCTCGGTGCAACAATATGCAACAAAGAAAATGCAGCACATGAAAACAAACGTAGACAAAGTTGAGATTTATCTCTTATCTAACATGTTTTCAAACTGTTTCGCTTTCATAAGAGAAAAGAAGGACGAGGACTAACTGGCTGGTTTGATAAATGTGTGTTGGGTTAACTTTCCCACCTCTGATAAACAGCAGCACACAGTCTTCTCTCTACACTGTGGATGAGAAGGTCCCACTCAGGACAAAGGGAAACTCTTTGTAGTGGTCGTCTTCTTGTCCTCGCGCTCGAGCAGGAAGCCGATCAGAGCCGTTCTAACTGTCTGTCTTTGGTTTCCAGATGCTGCTGCTGTCTCAGGATTATGGGAAGCATCTGTTGGGTGTGGAGGACCTGCTGCAGAAACACGCTCTGGTGGAGGCTGACATTGCCATCCAGGCTGACCGGGTGAAGGCGGTCACCACCAACGCCACCAAGTTCTCTGTGACCGAAAGTGGTGAGCAGAATGCAGCATGATCTGTCCCAGGAATGAAGAGCCATATTTTGTCTATTCTTATCCGTCTTCTGTAGTTCTTGACTACAAATGACAACAACAGAGAATCTTGAAGTGTTACGAGCACAAAGACTAGTCATGATTTTTACTTTGAGGCTAAGCAGTGAACGTTTGTGACAGCAGTCTACAGTTTAATGTCATTCAAACCTTAAAATGCTGCAGTGCTGATAATGATGGTGTCCCTCCTGTCCAGGCTACAAGCCCTGCGACCCTCAGGTCATCCAGGATCGGGTGTCCCACCTGGAGTTCTGCTACCAGGAGCTGACCCAGCTTGCTGCAGAGCGCCGAGCCCGCCTGGAGGAGTCTCGTCGCCTCTGGAAGTTCTTCTGGGAGATGGCCGAGGAGGAGGGTTGGATCCGTGAGAAGGAGCAGATCCTGTCCTCTCTTGAGCACGGAAAAGACCTGACAGGGGCGCTGCGCCTCCTCAGCGAGCAGCGTGCCCTGGAGGACGAGATGAGCGGCCGCGCCGGACACCTCCAGCACACCATTGCGGAGGGCCAGGCCATGGTGCAGGCCGGCCACTTTGCTGCCACGAAGATCCAGGATCGTATCACTGACCTCCAGGCTCAGTGGGCAGCACTGGAGCAGCTGGCAGCAGCGAGGAAGAAGAGGCTGGAGGAAGCTCTGGCGCTGCACCAGTTCCAGGCTGATGCGGATGATGTTGATGCCTGGACGCTGGACGCACTGCGCATCGTCTCCAGTGGAGAGACCGGCCATGATGAGTTCTCCACCCAGGCTCTGGTCAGGAAGCACAAGGACGCAGCAGCGGAGGTGGCCAGCTATCGGCCCGTCATCGACTCGCTCCACGAGCAGGCTGCCGCCCTGCCTAAAGAGGAGGCGGAGTCAGAGGAGGTGCGCGGGCGGCTGGTGGGCATCGAGGAGCGCTACAAGGAGGTGGCAGAGCTGACGAAGCTGAGGAAGCAGGCGCTGCAGGACGCTCTGGCTCTCTACAAGATGTTCAGTGAGGCCGACGCCTGTGAGGTTTGGATTGATGAGAAGGAGCAGTGGCTGAACAGCATGGAGATCCCCGAAAAACTGGAGGACCTGGAGGTCATACAGCACAGGTAGGACCACAACATGCTGCTTACCTGTTCATGATTGTACATCTCTTCCAGCGGCCATTGCATTCATGTGGATTGTGTCCTTGATAGGTTTGAGAGTCTGGAGCCAGAGATGAACAACCAGGCATCTCGTGTTGCCGTGGTAAACCAGATCGCCCGGCAGCTGATTCACAACGGTCACCCGAGTGAGAAGGACATCAAGACCCAGCAGGACAAACTCAACAACAGGTACAAACAATTAAAAAACTGATTGCGTTGAGTGAATGTTTTAGGGAAACACCATGAAACTGTAGCTATCAATGCACCCTCAAACGGATGGTCTCTCCTCTGCCACTAGGTGGAGCCAGTTCCGTGACCTGGTGGACCAGAAGAAGGAGTCCCTGAACTCTGCTCTGGGTGTGCAGAACTACCACCTCGACTGCAATGAGACCAAATCCTGGATCAAAGAGAAGACCAAGGTCATTGAGTCCACCCAGGAGCTGGGCAATGACCTCACCGGGGTCATGGCTCTGCAGCGCAAACTGACCGGTATGGAGCGCGACCTGGCCGCCATCGAGGACAAGCTGGGTGACCTGCGAGGCGAGGCCCAGCGGCTGGCAGAGGAGCACCCAGACCAGGCAAAGGCCATCACAGGCCGCCTGGCTGAGATCACAGCCGTCTGGGAGGAAATGAAGAACACTCTGAAGAACCGTGAGGAGTCTCTTGGCGAGGCCAGGAAGCTGCAGCAGTTCCTGCGTGAACTGGACGACTTCCAGTCCTGGCTGTCCCGCACTCAGACGGCCATTGCCTCCGAGGACATGCCCAACACGCTGGCCGAGGCCGAGAAGCTCATGGCCCAACACGAAGGCATCAAGAATGAGATCCAGAACTACGAGGAGGACTACCAAAAGATGCGGGACATGGGGGAGATGGTGACACAAGGCCAGACGGACGCGCAGTACATGTTCCTGCGACAGCGGCTGCAGGCGCTCGACACCGGCTGGAACGAGCTGCACAAGATGTGGGAGAATCGGCAGAACCTGCTGTCCCAGTCCCACGCTTACCAGCTGTTCCTCAGGGACACCAAGCAGGCCGAGGCCTTCCTCAACAACCAGGTAAACAGAAGATCCGCCTCACCGCAGTCTAGTGTCTGTTACCTGTTTAACCCCAAGCTCGTGACCCCGGAGCTCAACTGACCAGAGAACCTGATCTGAAAACAAATAGATTTTTTTATCTTTCTGTTTTAAATAGAAACCCAAAGTTTGCTGATGCCCAAAGTTCAATCATTTTAAACCTTTATGTTGTTTACATTTACTGAGCAGGAAAGCTTTCTCCTGATGTGTGTGGATGTTGATGTTCCTCAGAGAATCATTACTGATGATTTTTGTGACCCTCTGATCTTTCTATCATCTGCACTAAATGTCATTTTACACAACATACAGATCTGAAAATCTAATGCATCGATTGGCATCAAATTTCCAGATCCCATTGCTGCTCCCCAGAGGATGAACTTTTTAGATTTTAATGGCCCCATGGCTTTCGTCTAGTTCCACCCGCAGGACAAACACACCCCAGTTACTGTACTAGTATTGAACTGTATGTCCTCGCCCTGCAGGAGTACGTCCTGGCTCACACTGAGATGCCCACCACCCTGGAGGGCGCTGAGGCCGCCATCAAGAAGCAGGAAGACTTCATGACCACCATGGACGCAAACGAGGACAAGATCAACAGCGTGGTGGAAGCCGGCAGGCGGCTGGCCAGCGACGGAAACATCAACGCTGAACGTATCCAGGAGAGAGTCACTTCCATTGACGACAGGTAGACATCAGCTGTGTTTTACATTAAAGTGACTTTTAATAGACTTTGTGTCCTCAAACTATCTTTGTCACTTGGAATAAACACTACTTTACTACTTGCATCAGTAGGCATAGTTATAAGTAAATAATTCAACAACTAATTTCCCTTCCAGCCAATCTGAGTCCTTGTATTCTCCTAAAACATGTTTTAAAAGTGTTGACTTCCTGCTCTAACTTTGTCCTCTGTGTTTCAGACATAAGAAGAACAGGGAGGCTGCCGTGGAGCTGCTGATGAGACTGAAGGACAACAGAGACCTGCAGAAGTTCCTGCAGGACTGCCAGGAGGTCAGTCGCACAGCAAACACTAACATCAACACATCACAAAGAGATAAAATGTAAAAGGCAGGTTTTAGTTTGTTTGCTAGCGTTAGCGTTAGCTTCTTTCCAATCAAAGTGACTTAATGGATGATTCAATTTAATTCAATTTTATTTATATAGCGACAAATCACAACAAAAGTCATCTCAGGGCACTTTTCACATAGAGCAGGTCAAGGCTGTACTCTTAGATTTATAGAGACCCAACAATGAGCAGCACTTGGCGACAGCAGCAGGAAAAACTCCCCTTTAACGGGAAGGAACCTCAAGCAGAACTGGACTCTAGGTGGACGCCATCTGCTTTGACCGGTTGGGTTGACTTCTGATGTCTTTAGAAATGATGTATATCACAATAAAACCCTGCTTTGCAAGATGTGAGTGTAAAGATGGTGAGGTGGGTTCATTGGGTCTGCTCCCCAGAGGACGAACCCTGTATAACCTTTCCACTAGTACCCACCACCCTACGATCAAACCTAATATTTTGTGTTTGTGTCTAGCTGTCCCTGTGGATCAATGAGAAGATGCTAACAGCTCAGGACATGTCCTACGACGAGGCCAGGAACCTGCACAGCAAGTGGCTGAAGCACCAGGCCTTCATGGCGGAGCTGCAGTCCAACAAGGAGTGGCTGGATAAGATCCAGAAGGTTCGGAGAGTTGTTTCTGCTAAAGTTTACAACACTGTGTATGAAATACAATGAATAAATACATTCTGCAAACACCTTAAAACCAAAACTATGAATTCAGAAAAGCTAAAAAAGCTAAAGCTGCAGAAAGCTTCAGAAATTATGAGAATTCTTTGTGGACCTCTTTCACATCACACATGATTAGAAACAGTGAGGAAGCCACATGTGTTTACGTTCACTGACCTTTGACCCGACTCTTCCCGGGTGTCTGGCTGTAGGACGGCACGCTGCTGGTGTCGGAGAAGCCGGAGACGGAGGCGGTGGTGAAGGAGAAGCTGTCGGCGCTGCAAAGCATGTGGGAGGAGCTGGAGTCGACCACGCAGACCAAAGCTCAGTGTCTGTTCGACGCCAACAAGGCCGAGTTGTTCACGCAGAGTTGCGCCGACCTCGACAAGTGGCTGGGCGGCCTGGAGGGCCAGATCCAGTCCGACGACTACGGCAAAGACCTGACCTCCGTCAACATCCTGCTCAAGAAACAACAGGTACCACGACTGTATCACTGCAGTAGTACTAGCTGTGGCACAAGGACAAGTACTGTACTTTAATACAAGTTTGAGTATTTCCATTTCATTCTGCTTTGTACTTCTACTACATTTATCTGAAAGCTTTAGTTACAAGTTACATAACAGATTCAAATTTTACACACAAACAGGTTTTGACTGTAACAGTATTTTACATTAAACTACCCAACTGTATATAAAGTACATTAGATCTTACTTTTATATGAATGCATCACTGGTGATCATCTAATGAAGTACAATGAGATGTAATAATAAACATTCACTGCACAGTAAGTACTTTTACTTCAGATACTTTAAGTACATTTTACTGATAACATTATTAAGTAAAACTTTGAAAGCAGGACTTACTTGTAATGAAGTATTTTTACAACATGTTCATACTTTTTCATAAGTGAAGTACTTCTGTCACTGAGTAGTAGCAGTACTTTCAGCTTTAGCAATAATATAGTTGTATTATCGTTGTTAAGTACTTCTACTTGTTCAATGACAATAAAATTGAATCCAATCAGTAGCAGTATTGGTATTAGAAGTAGTTTTACTGCTCCCCTTGCTGGTAGCAGTACTGTTATAATTGTAGTAGTATAGGTAGTATTACTATCAGTAGTAGTACTGTCACTCATAGTAACATAAGTTTAAGTTGTACCAGCGTCAGTCTGACTCGTCCCCCTGCTGGTGCTGGCAGTAGTAGTACTGTTATAGTTGCAGTAGTATAAGTAGTAGTACTGTTATAGTTGCAGTAGTATAAGTAGTAGTACTGTTACGTGTAGGGATGCACGATATTGTCGGCACGTCATCGGTATCGGCCGATAAAAGCTCTAAAATGAAATATCGGCATCAGCGAATTCTGCTATGAGAGGCCGATATGTCGCCTTCTCCTCCGCCGCCTGACTGTGTCACCCCGACGGTTTCCTCCGCAGGCTGCATTTCACTTCCCACTTTAGCCTGAATAACAAACCGGTGCTCGGTGCTCTCGTTGAATCCACAAGGAGAGCCGGGGCTAACGTTAGCTGGGAGGCTAGCTGGCTGTGCTTCCCTCTGGTCATGCTGCAGCTAACTCTCCGCTAGCCTCTCAGCTAACGTTAGCCTCGGCTCTCCATGTGGATCCAACAAGCTGCTGTGTTCAGTTGCACAGATAGGAAACTAAACTTTTGGCTGACAGGATGTACCACTCTGTTGGGAAAAAAAACTTCTTTTTGGTTTATAACGGCGGTTGGCAACCAGCGTATGAGGTGCATTAGCGCCACCTTCTGCTCCAGATGAGGACCAGAGATTAAATCCTCCACATTAATCCTGTCTGTTCTAATAAACTCAAAGAAAACTCTACTGCTGCTCCCACTTGGCAGGTTCATTAAAGTTTTAATGCTGAGCTCCTGAACTCCAGTCTTCCTGAGTTCTTCCTTCATATATTGTCTTTATTGATCATACTTAGTACAATCTATGCTGCATGTGTAATAGTCTCCTCAGCCAGCTGGTAAAATATGTGCATATATCGGTATCGGCCACAGTGAGAAATATCGGATATCAGCAAAAAATCCAATATCGTGCATCCCTAGTTACGTGTAGTAATACTAGTATCCTCCCCCTGCAGATGCTGGAGAACCAGGTGGAGGTGCGTCAGCGGGAGGTGGTGGAGCTGCAGAGCCAGGTGAAGGCTCTCGGTCAGGAGGTGAAGGACACTGACGAGGTGGACGGCCGGAGGCAGCTGGTGGAGAGGAAGTTCCAGGAACTGCTGGAGCCGCTGCGCCGCCGAAAGAACCTCCTGGTGGCGTCCAGAGAGGTTCATCAGTTCAACCGAGACGTGGAGGACGAGATCGTACGTACCGCCGCCACAGGCTGAGCGACCTCTGACCCCGAGAATAAATGTGTCGAGGTTTAAAATGATGTGTCACGCTGCGATTGGATGTTGAATAATAATGTCACTTACTCACTTTTTCTGGAGCTTTTGACCATGTCACACCTCAACATCACACAGCTGAACATCTTCAGCTCCTCGATAACTGTAAGTTAGGGAAGACTGTGTGTCAGGGCTGAAAGCTCCAGAACAAATCAACCTTGAGTGGCAGTTGTTTTTAGTTTATTGAAAACATTAGTTTGTCTCGCTCTGTAAATAATTTCAGAGCCACTTGTTTGAATCCTCGTTGCTGTCTGTGAGCGTGTTATAGTCTCGCTGTGGTTTGCTTTCCGTCCTCCAGCTGTGGGTTCAGGAGAGGATGGCCGTCGCCACGTCGACCGACCACGGACACAACCTGCAGACCGTCCAGCTGCTCATCAAGAAGAATCAGGTGAGACTTCTGTTTGGTGAAAGTTTCAAGAAAGTTTCAGTTTTTCAAGAAAAAATGTAAAAATTTGCAAATAACTGATCGATCAACAGAGAAAATAATCAACAGATGAATCGATAATGAAAATAAGCTCCTCCTCTTCCTCCTCCAGACGCTGCAGAAGGAGATCCAGGGCCATCAGCCTCGTATTGACGACATCCTGGAGCGCAGTCAGAGCCTCCTGAAGGACGAGTCGTCCGATGCCGACACCATCCGGCAGCGGCTGGCCGACCTGCAGCAGCTGTGGCGGCAGCTGATGGAAGAGGCGGAGCGCCGCCACGGCAGGCTGGAAGAGGCGCACAAGGCCCAGCAGTACTACTTCGACGCAGCCGAGGCGGAGGCGTGGATGAGCGAGCAGGAGCTTTACATGATGTCAGAGGAGAAGGCCAAGGTGGGCGGGGCTTCTGGGCACTGTAACGGAAGATAAGATGGCGGGATGTTGTGGTGATGTGAGCAGCGACGAGCTGGAACATTAACGGTTGCGACTGTGTGTTTCAGGACGAGCTGAGCGCCGTCACCATGCAGAAGAAGCACCAGATCGTGGAGCAGGCGGTGGAGGACTACGCTGAGACCGTCCACCAGCTGTCCAAGACCAGCAGAGGACTGGTGGCTGACGGACACCCTGAGAGGTACGAACACACTTCTGTTGTTCATGAGGACACACACTGACGTCACATGTTCACCAGTCATAAAGCAAAACAACAAGCTGACAGACGTCTGACAGCAACGACACATCATCAGCTTACAGAGAGAACCAGAACTTCAGGTTCTGGTCCAGACATTAGAAACTATATTCATGTCAGTAAAAACAGACCTATCCTTTAAAACAAGACTTTCTGATCTGTTGGAAGGAGAAATAACACAATCTTCTGCTTAAAAATGAAATATTAAAGTCAAAACCAATAAAACTGACAGTTCAACACACCCAGCTTTACTCTGTCTTCATGACCAGTAGCTTATATGAGCTAATGTTTCTATAAGTATCCAGATCCATTATAGAAATAATAGAAAGCCATTAGAGAACAGAAATACTTATACACAGTTAAATACATGTAACAGTGAGGCTGTTGGACCTGATCAAAGTCTGCGTCTGCAGAGAGCGCGACAGAGACGCAGTGAGGTCAAGTTTCAAATGTTTGAAAATGCTTAGCAGAGACGTTAAAAGATAAAATAGCCAGTAGGCTCTTCACCGTCAGTAGAGTGGTAGGCAGCGTTGTTAGATGGTGTGAAATCTTCTGAAAACACTGTCCCCAGAGCTAGCATTCATGCTATTAGCCTACTAGCATGGATGCTAGCCTCAGTGGGGTTATCCTCCACACCAGTCTGGCCCGAACTGATAAATCCTGCGCTGCTGGTTTCCTCTCCGCAACTCTCCTCTGACGACTCAGCTGCAGTTTGTCTTGAAGAAACTTCTGATATCTATTACATTTAGCTAGTCCGACTCCGGGGATGGAGGCTCGTCCACGGCGGGCAAAGATGACTCAGTGGGCGGGCCCGGACCCACAATGCCCGTCCATGCCTGCGGGTGTTGCATTTAACAACATGCCTGCATTTAAACACGTCTCAGACACATTTCAGTGGTTTTATCACAAAAGCAAAATAACTTTATAAACGGAAATTCAATGTTCTCTAATCCTGTAATGACCACCTGTGGCCACAGGGGGCGTCGTGAACCAGTTGCTTCAGTGCAGCCCAGTTCGTGCAGCCGTAGTGGTTTGTCATTGCCATGGTAACAGGACTGTGTGTGTGTGTATGTGTGTGTGTGTCAGCGAGCGGATCAGCATGCGTCAGTCTCAGGTGGACAAGCTGTACGCTGGCCTGAAGGACCTGTCCGAGGAGAGGCGGGGCAAACTGGACGAGAGGCTGCGCCTCTTTCAGCTCAACCGAGAGGTCGACGACCTCGAGCAGTGGATCGCCGAGAGGGAGGTGGTGGCCGGATCCCACGAGCTGGGACAGGACTACGAGCACGTCACTGTACGTTACTGCGAGTACTACTGATACTACTACTGATACTACTACTGATACTACAACTGGTACTACTGCTGTTACTACCAATACTACTGATATTGTTACTGATACTGTTACCACTACTGAACGAAGGAGGTGTCCAAGAATATGAACATGTCACAGTACATTATGCTTCTGCTACTGGTACTAATACTGATACTACCTTTACTAGTACTACTGTAAACAGAGCTGGAATGTTACAACTTTAAGTACTACTGATAAAACTATAATGTTAGTACTGTGAACTGAGAGAGTTGGCTCACAAAAGCTGAGCTAGGACTGTTAGCAGTACTGCTACAGCTAGTAGTAGTATTATGACTACTACACTGTGTCTTTAAAAGTGCCACATAAATAAAGTTTATAATTATTACTTATACTGCTACTAGCACACTGTAATAGTACAATTACTAGTTCTGTTCCTGCTAATGCTACCAAATGAGCAACTGCAATGACTTGATAGTATTGAATAATTAATACGCAGTAGTATTATTACTTTACTGTTAATACATAAGTCAATACTATTATCAATACTATTTACTACCAGCGTGCATTCTGTGGAGACAAAACACTGACATGTTTAAAACAGTTTCCCTCTCCTGACCTTTGACCTCTGTGATATGCACTCAGATGTTGCAGGAGCGTTTCCGGGAGTTCGCTCGGGACACGGGGAACATTGGCCAGGAGCGCGTGGATGCCGTCAACCGCCTGGCGGATGAGCTGATCAACGCCGGGCACGGCGACGCGGCCACAGTGGCGGAGTGGAAGGATGGGCTGAACGAGGCCTGGGCCGACCTACTGGAGCTCATCGACACCCGGACGCAGATCCTCGCCGCCTCCTTTGAGCTCCACAAGTTCTACCACGACGCCAAGGAGATCCTGGGACGCATTGTGGACAAGCAGAAGAAGCTCCCGGAGGAGGTGGGCCGCGACCAGAACACGGTGGAGACGCTGCAGAGGATGCACACCACCTTCGAACACGACATCCAGGCCCTGGGAACACAGGTCAGACTCTAACCTGCTTTATAGGGACACAGGTCAGACTCTAACCTGCTTTATAGGGACACAGGTCAGACTAACCTGCTTTATAGGGACACAGGTCAGACTCTAACCTGCTTTATAGGGACACAGGTCAGACTAACCTGCTTTATGGGGACACAGGTCAGACTCTAAACTGCTTTATGGGGACACAGGTCAGACTAACCTGCTTTATAGGGACACAGGTCAGACTCTAACCTGCTTTATGGGGACACAGGTCAGACTCTAACCTGCTTTATAGGGACACAGGTCAGACTAACCTGCTTTATAGGGACACAGGTCAGACTCTAACCTGCTTTATAGGGACACAGGTCAGACTCTAACCTGCTTTATGGGGACACAGGTCAGACTCTAACCTGCTTTATGGGGACACAGGTCAGACTCTAACCTGCTTTATAGGGACACAGGTCAGACTAACCTGCTTTATAGGGACACAGGTCAGACTAACCTGCTTTATGGGGACACAGGTCAGACTAACCTGCTTTATAGGGACACAGGTCAGACTCTAACCTGCTTTATAGGGACACAGGTCAGACTAACCTGCTTTATAGGGACACAGGTCAGACTAACCTGCTTTATGGGGACACAGGTCAGACTAACCTGCTTTATGGGGACACAGGTCAGACTAACCTGCTTTATAGGGACACAGGTCAGACTAACCTGCTTTATAGGGACACAGGTCAGACTAACCTGCTTTATGGGGACACAGGTCAGACTAACCTGCTTTATGGGGACACAGGTCAGACTCTAACCTGCTTTATAGGGACACAGGTCAGACTAACCTGCTTTATAGGGACACAGGTCAGACTAACCTGCTTTATGGGGACACAGGTCAGACTAACCTGCTTTATAGGGACACAGGTCAGACTCTAACCTGCTTTATGGGGACACAGGTCAGACTAACCTGCTTTATAGGGACACAGGTCAGACTCTAACCTGCTTTATGGGGACACAGGTCAGACTCTAACCTGCTTTATGGGGACACAGGTCAGACTAACCTGCTTTATAGGGACACAGGTCAGACTCTAACCTGCTTTATGGGGACACAGGTCAGACTCTAACCTGCTTTATAGGGACACAGGTCAGACTCTAACCTGCTTTATGGGGACACAGGTCAGACTCTAACCTGCTTTATGGGAACACAGGTCAGACTAACCTGCTTTATAGGGACACAGGTCAGACTAACCTGCTTTATGGGGACACAGGTCAGACTCTAACCTGCTTTATAGGGACACAGGTCAGACTCTAACCTGCTTTATGGGGACACAGGTCAGACTCTAACCTGCTTTATGGGGACACAGGTCAGACTCTAACCTGCTTTATGGGGACACAGGTCAGACTAACCTGCTTTATGGGGACACAGGTCAGACTCTAACCTGCTTTATAGGGACACAGGTCAGACTCTAACCTGCTTTATGGGGACACAGGTCAGACTCTAACCTGCTTTATGGGGTCACAGGTCAGACTAACCTGCTTTATAGGGACACAGGTCAGACTCTAACCTGCTTTATGGGAACACAGGTCAGACTAACCTGCTTTATAGGGACACAGGTCAGACTCTAACCTGCTTTATGGGGACACAGGTCAGACTAACCTGCTTTATGGGGACACAGGTCAGACTCTAACCTGCTTTATGGGGACACAGGTCAGACTAACCTGCTTTATAGGGACACAGGTCAGACTCTAACCTGCTTTATAGGGACACAGGTCAGACTCTAACCTGCTTTATAGGGACACAGGTCAGACTCTAACCTGCTTTATGGGGACACAGGTCAGACTCTAACCTGCTTTATAGGGACACAGGTCAGACTCTAACCTGCTTTATGGGGACACAGGTCAGACTCTAACCTGCTTTATGGGGACACAGGTCAGACTCTAACCTGCTTTATGGGGACATAGGTCAGACTAACCTGCTTTATAGGGACACAGGTCAGACTCTAACCTGCTTTATGGGGACACAGGTCAGACTCTAACCTGCTTTATGGGGACACAGGTCAGACTCTAACCTGCTTTATGGGGACATAGGTCAGACTAACCTGCTTTATGGGGACACAGGTCAGACTCTAACCTGCTTTATAGGGACACAGGTCAGACTCTAACCTGCTTTATAGGGACACAGGTCAGACTAACCTGCTTTATAGGGACACAGGTCAGACTCTAACCTGCTTTATAGGGACACAGGTCAGACTAACCTGCTTTATAGGGACACAGGTCAGACTAACCTGCTTTATAGGGACACAGGTCAGACTAACCTGCTTTATAGGGACACAGGTCAGACTCTAACCTGCTTTATAGGGACACAGGTCAGACTAACCTGCTTTATAGGGACACAGGTCAGACTCTAACCTGCTTTATGGGGACACAGGTCAGACTCTAACCTGCTTTATGGGGACACAGGTCAGACTAACCTGCTTTATGGGGACACAGGTCAGACTAACCTGCTTTATGGGGACACAGGTCAGACTCTAACCTGCTTTATGGGGACACAGGTCAGACTCTAACCTGCTTTATGGGGACACAGGTCAGACTCTAACCTGCTTTATAGGGACACAGGTCAGACTAACCTGCTTTATAGGGACACAGGTCAGACTAACCTGCTTTATGGGGACACAGGTCAGACTCTAACCTGCTTTATGGGGACACAGGTCAGACTAACCTGCTTTATGGGGACACAGGTCAGACTCTAACCTGCTTTATAGGGACACAGGTCAGACTAACCTGCTTTATGGGGACACAGGTCAGACTCTAACCTGCTTTATAGGGACACAGGTCAGACTCTAACCTGCTTTATGGGGACACAGGTCAGACTCTTATGAGGACACAGGTCAGACTCTAACCTGCTTTATGGGGACACAGGTCAGACTCTTATGAGGACACAGGTCAGACTAACCTGCTTTATGGGGACACAGGTCAGACTCTAACCTGCTTTATGGGGACACAGGTCAGACTCTTATGGGGACACTTTTGCATTTTATGCCCATGAAATTTGAAAAAAACAACCAGAAGATGCTGCACAACAACAAGTGAAAAAAGAAGAATAATGACTCAGAAAGTTAGAAGAATAAATGTAATGGTGCCCAGATCCTCTAGAACGTTCCCGGCTGCTCCGCTGGCATAATTTGTGCCTCCACATTTCAGCAGAGGTGATGAGTGGTGTGGACCTTATAAAATACATTTCTCAGCTAAATAAAAAAGAATGCTTAACAAACATAATGCATCTACGTCCATCATCATGTGATTAAATACAGGGTCTTTGTCAGTCATGATAAGATTCAGTGTTTCCTCAATCAATCACAGTTTTTAGCTCCTCAGCATCTCTGACCTCATGTTAGCTAAAGGCAGCTCCACACAGGAAGGTTCACAGATTTTACATTTGGTAGAAATAGATCTCTGCTATTAGCTCAATCAGGTTCTGACCTTTGACCCTGTGTGTGGCAGGTGAGGCAGCTGCAGGACGACGCCACGCGCCTCCAGTCGGCGTACGCCGGCGACAAAGCGGACGATATCCAGCGACGGGAGAGCGAGGTGCTGGAGGCCTGGAGGAGCCTGCTGGAGGCCTGCGACGGACGCAGGCTCCGCCTCATCGACACCGGGGACAAGTTCCGTTTCTTCAGCATGGTCCGAGACCTGATGCTGTGGATGGACGACGTGATCCGGCTCATCGAGGCCCAGGAGAATCCCAGGTACACAGTCCACCGCCGCTTTACTGCTTTAACCTTAACTGCTAAACTACATCTCATCTGCTGGGAGGAAACAAAGAATATTTACTCAATCAATCAATCAATCAATCAAATATTTAATAAGTTAGTGTAATTCAGAATGCTTTACAGGAAATTAATTTGAAACTTAAATTGACCAGAAATAAAAATGATGAAAACTGAAGTGAAAAAAAAATAAAATAGATTTTTTTTTAAATTTAAAAAATAGAATAAAAAACTAAATAATGGGTAAAAGACAGAAAGAAAAAAAAACGTGAATACAATAAAATAAATGATGTCCATTAAAAATTAAAATTGACTTTCAGCTCCTGTTCAAGTAGTTTAATAAAGTAAAAGTACTTCAGTATTTCCAGTTACTACATTTATCTGTCAGCAGATTGATAATCTTATAAAATAAAACACATTATTAAAGATGGTTTTGCAACCTTTTAGTCTTCTATAAATTCAGTGTATATCAATTAATCTGATGATTATTTTAGTTAAATGTTGTTGTTATATTATATCTGATCTGAAGACAAATTTCTACTTTTGTGCAACAAAGATGGACAATAAAGTTGTTTTGATTTGGATTTTTAATGGTGAAACAGTTCAAATATTCAGATTACTGTCATTTATGGCAAAGTGTTTGTTAAACCGTCTTATTCTGCGAGCTGAAAACAGCAACGTTTTGTCATTTTTTTTGACAAAAACGATCATTTGATAATCAAAACAGTTGCTGATGAATTGATTCATGTGTGTGCGATCAGGGACGTGTCGTCAGTGGAGCTGCTGATGAACAACCATCAGGGCATCAAAGCAGAGATCGACGCCCGAAACGACAGCTTCACCGCCTGCATCGAGCTCGGGAAGTCGCTGCTGGCCAGAAAACACTACGCTTCAGAGGAGGTGAGGACCGTTTACACACTGACTCTAAACCCATCTGGAAGTTATTTGTGTTTTGGAACAAGTCACTTATATATTTTCAGTACATTTTTATTACTCGACATGTATGGAGACACACAAAAGTACCTCCATAGACATGAATCTAAATGATGTTTTAAAGCTGAAATCTACAATTTCATGTTTTGGAAACATTATTTTTTTTATCAGTCTGCAGTCATGTGACATGCAGGCAGCTCAGGTGTGTCTGCAGGACGACAGCAGAGAAAAAACAAACATCATTGTTCACGTTTTGAAGATAATCGTTGTTTGTTTGTTCAGATTAAGGAGAAACTGCTGCAGCTGACGGACAAGAGGAAAGAGATGATTGACAAGTGGGAGGATCGATGGGAGTGGCTACGACTCAGTAAGATTTGACCCTTTTTTATTGTGCAGTTTAAAACGCGAACACTAGAATGAGCCCACACTTCTGATCTGATGGAGACACGACAGACCAGAGGTCACAGAGGTCACAGAGGTCAGCTGCAGCGACGAGTCAGAGCGAGCTTCTCCTCAGCCGACCAATCAGGGAACACCGCTGGCGCTTCAGTCACATCCACTCATCAGCTCAGACTTTAATTAAAAACATCTTTTTCTCTGAAAACGACGCGTTGAGACGCTGAGAGTGAACCAGAACAGTGTAGCTGCAGCCGGACAGATAAACAACGAGCCAATAACACATCACACACATAGATCAGACTGTGGAGGAGAGAAATATTGATTATAGACGCTTTAATTGCATAAATTACGTTTTTGTCAAATGTGCAGAAGAGGAGCAGAGTATTGTTCTGATTATAAGATGCCTCCGTTACGTCACTCTCTGCTGTCACCGATCGGAGCTCCTCATCCTCAGTGCCAGCAGTGATTCTTCCTCCTCCTCGCTGGGTTTCTGCAGTAAAAACGTAAAAACACGTCTCAGGAGCCTTCAGAAGGTTAAACTGAGCTAACAAACACTTTCAGTAGTGACTGACTCTCACAGACTGGAGGAAACTCGCATTAATGCTACAAACAACCCAGAATGCATCACTCTCTGTAGCAGCACTGTCAATCAAACACAGACGCTGACGCCCAGACAGGAGCGTTTCTGACCTTTATTCTTCCTTTTAATATTAAAATCTATTAACAATACATGGAAAAAACACACAGGACCTCATGCAAGAACATTTAGGTATTTTTATCCATAAACTCTGATTTTTCTCTGTGAGGTTTGTTTGTACGATATTTAAGTCGGATTCAACAAACTGTCTTAACTGCATGAACTCTGTGATGAATGTTCACAAGGAGCTGAACTTTCCTGAGAAAATTACATCATATTACATCAAGAAATACAAGAAATTAACGCCACAGATGTTGTTGAACCAGTCTGTTCTCAGTGCTTCCTGTATGAGGAAGATGATAAATGTGTTTTCAGTGGGACTTTAGATGCTGGGTGACTGTGCAGTGACTGTAACCCTCCTCTTCCTCAGTCCTGGAGGTGCACCAGTTCTCCCGGGATGCCGGCGTGGCCGAGGCCTGGTTGCTGGGTCAGGAGCCCTACCTGTCCAGCAGGGAGATGGGTCAGAGCGTGGACGAGGTGGAGAAGCTCATCAAACGCCACGAGGCCTTCGAGAAATCCGCCGCCACCTGGGAGGAGCGCTTCTCCGCGCTGGAGAGGCTGACTACGGTGAGCGGCGAGAGATTCAAACACCTGCGAGATGACGACGATGATGATGATGATGATGATGATGATGAGTGTTATTATTGTAAGTTAACCTTCGTGCTTGTCCACCTGTCTGCAGTTGGAGCTGCTGGAGGTGAGGAGGCAGCAGGAGGAAGAGGAGAGGAGGAGGAAGCCGCCGACTCCAGAGCCAGCTGTGATTGAGCAGGAGGAGTCACCACAGCAGCAGAGGTGAAAGCTCAGGAAACCATCTGTTGACAGTAAAAATTAAAAGTTTGTTCTTTCAGTACAGTCAGTGTGATCACAGCAGCACCTGGTGGTCAGCAGAGGAACTGCAGCTCTCAGCTGTCAAACATTATTAACTGAAACTATAAAATTATAATTTAATACGTTTCTGTCTCTGCAGCGGAGTCATCAATCAGAACGGACTCCCGTCGGACCAGGACTCTCCTCCGGTCAGTACGCACACTCACACCCTCACAGATCGACTCCGATCACCCGATCAGTTCCTGATCAATACACTCAAACGTGTTGCTGCTGCAGTAACGTTAAAACAAACTGACAGTAGCCATGATGGAAATCTGACCTCAGAACTTCTCAAACTGCAGACGGACGAGCAAAATATCAACATTAAGTCCAAAAAAATTGATTTGGTTCAGAATTTAAAACTGTTAATAGTTTTCGGATGTTTACGTCAGGATCAGAACAAGGTGAAGAGTTTACAGCTAACATGTTCACAGTGATAATGCTAGCATGTTGATGTTAGCATTATCACGTCATCCGAGGCCTGCCAGCCAATAGGAAGAGAGTAGGATCCCCAGACGTGAGGTGCATCACTTCCTTTTCTGCCCCAAAGTGTAAAAGCAAACAGGCTGCTTCTCCTCCGGTTAATTTAACTTCTTAAGCTAACAGACTCGCCTGTGTTCATCTGCTAAATGTGAAATAAAAATCCAAGTAAAAGAGTGAAATGTTCAAGTGTTACTGGGCAGATAAAACTTTACCTTCAGTCTGTTATAAATACATTTGTTGCTAGCATTAGCATTAGCAAGATGCAGGAAAAAAATAGAGAAGGATCCAACTTAATGCTAACATTACATAGTTAGCTAACATGCTGTTAAATTAGCTTGTTGCATTTGGTGATTTTATGTTTGTCAGTGAAGTAACGGCATCAGTTTTTATCCTGAGCAGGACGGAGTTAAAAATACTGAACATAATGTTTTCTAGTTTCTATATTTGATGTTTTGAAGACACTTTGAGTTCAGACACAGAAGAGGTTTATATTATATATATTATAACTTTCAGTCAGTAGCAGCTTCAGTCGTGTGGTCAGCGTGTCTTTAACTCTCCCTCATAAATAAATCACATTGCTCAGGACGGCGTGGACGGTGGAGATCTGGTGAACGGCGTGGCGGAGCGGAGCTCCAAGGAGCCGAGCCCCACCCCCTCGCCGACCTCCGGCAGGAAGAGTAAAACCAGCCAGTCCAGCACGCTGCCCTCCAAGAACCAGGACTCGTCGTCGCAGCTCGAAGGCCTCCTGCACCGCAAACACGAGTGGGAGGGGCATAACAAGAAGGCGTCCAACAGGTGACCCTCAGAGATCCTGCGCTGCAGCCTTCACAGGAGCTCTCACTCCTCTGTTCACTTATTGATCCCGCTGCTCTCTGATTGGCAGGTCATGGCACAACGTGTACTGTGTCATCAACAACCAGGAGATGGGTTTCTATAAGGACAGCAAGGCGGCGGCTCAGGGCGTCCCGTACCACAACGAGCTGCCCGTCGGCCTGAAGGACGCCACATGTGACGTGGCCTCAGAATACAAGAAGAAGAAACATGTCTTCAAACTCAGGTAACAACAACTGTTTATTTAAACTGCCTGCAAATATGCAAACATACGATCTGTAATCGTCTGCTGGACTGAACTATTGGAGAGAAAATTGATTAAAAGAGGTACGCTTGAAGAGGTGTGAAAAGATAAACGACCATTAAATTCACCTGCTGACTGTTATTTAAGTGATCCTATAAGCAGAGCTGAAGTCATGACATCACTTCCTGTCTAGCTTCTGTAACTCAACACTACAACAACACTCTCATCGCTCTGTGAAAACATGAAGTGTGTTCCTGGAGTTTAATTTCTATCCTCAGAGCACAGAACTACAGCTCCCATTAAACGAACTACAGCTCCCATTAAACGAACTACAGCTCCCATTAAAAGAACTACAGCTCCCATTAAACGAACTACAGCTCCCATTAAAAGAACTACAGCTCCCATTTAAAGAACTACAGCTCCCATTAAACGAACTACAGCTCCCATTAAACGAACTACAGCTCCCATTTAAAGAACTACAGCTCCCATTAAAAGAACTACAGCTCCCATTTAAAGAACTACAGCTCCCATTAAACGAACTACAGCTCCCATTAAACGATCTACAGCTCCCATTAAACGAACTACAGCTCCCATTAAAAGAACTACAGCTCCCATTAAACGATCTACAGCTCCCATTAAACGAACTACAGCTCCCATTAAAAGAACTACAGCTCCCATTAAACGAACTACAGCTCCCATTAAACGAACTACAGCTCCCATTAAAAGACCTACAGCTCCCATTAAAAGAACTACAGCTCCCATTAAAAAACCCAAAGGTCCCATTAAAAGACCTACAGCTCCCATTAAACGAACTACAGCTCCCATTAAACGAACTACAGCTCCCATTAAAAGAACTACAGCTCCCATTAAAAGACCTACAGCTCCCATTTTAAGACCTACAGCTCCCATTAAAAGAACTACAGCTCCCATTAAAAGAACTACAGCTCCCATTAAAAGAACTACAGCTCCAATTTTAAGACCTACAGCTCCCATTAAAAGACCTACAGCTCCCATTTTAAGACCTACAGCTCCCATTAAAAGACCTACAGCTCCCATTTTAAGACCTACAGCTCCCATTTAAAGAACTACAGCTCCCATTAAACGAACTACAGCTCCCATTAAAAGAACTACAGCTCCCATTAAAAGACCTACAGCTCCCATTAAAAGAACTACAGCTCCCATTAAAAAACCCACAGCTCCCATTAAAAGACCCACAGCTCCCATTAAACGAACTACAGCTCCCATTAAACGAACTACAGCTCCCATTAAAAGAACTACAGCTCCCATTAAAAGACCTACAGCTCCCATTTTAAGACCTACAGCTCCCATTAAAAGAACTACAGCTCCCATTAAAAGAACTACAGCTCCCATTTTAAGACCTACAGCTCCCATTAAAAGACCTACAGCTCCCATTTTAAGACCTACAGCTCCCATTAAAAGACCTACAGCTCCCATTTTAAGACCTACAGCTCCCATTAAAAGACCTACAGCTCCCATTAAACGAACTACAGCTCCCATTAAAAGAACTACAGCTCCCATTAAAAGACCTACAGTTCCCATTAAAAGAACTACAGCTCCCATTAAAAGAACTACAGCTCCCATTAAAAGACCTACAGCTCCCATTAAAAGAACTACAGCTCCCATTAAAAGACCTACAGCTCCCATTAAAAGAACTACAGCTCCCATTAAAAGAACTACAGCTCCCATTAAAAGACCTATAGCTCCCATTAAACGAACTACAGCTCCCATTAAAAGAACTACAGCTCCCATTAAACGAACTACAGCTCCCATTAAACGAACTACAGCTCCCATTAAAAGAACTACAGCTCCCATTAAAAGAACTACAGCTCCCATTAAACGAACTACAGCTCCCATTAAAAGACCTACAGCTCCCATTAAAAGAACTACAGCTCCCATTAAAAGAACTACAGCTCCCATTAAAAGAACTACAGCTCCCATTAAACGAACTACAGCTCCCATTAAAAGACCTACAGCTCCCATTAAAAGAACTACAGCTCCCATTAAAAGAACTACAGCTCCCATTAAACGAACTACAGCTCCCATTAAAAGACCTACAGCTCCCATTAAGAGCTTTTTAATGAGGAGTTCTGGTTTGACTTCGGCTCTCTGTACAGTACATTTCTGTAACATCATGTGGTAACCATGGTAACAGGCATGTGCTGCGCTTGTCAGCATGAACATTAAACTTCTGTGTTTTTTTTTTTCAGACTCACTGATGGAAATGAATATCTGTTCCAAGCCAAAGATGAAGTGAGTCTGATTCTTTAATGATAAAACAGCACAAATATATATAAGATGTAATGAATGATGATTGTAATTAATTAATTATGTGATCAATGGTTTGATTTGCTGATTATGGACACAGATGATGTTTAAAACGTTCTTACAATCACAGCAAAGTTATTTCATGATGTTGACTTAAACTTGTTTCCATTTTGTTTATTTATTTATTTTATTTATACAAATATTTCATAGTCTCAACTGTAGTTTCGTTTGGCCTCTCCAGGCTTCTGTAGTTGAATGACGTAGAGCTAAATGAATCTGCAGCTGTCTGACGTGTGTCGCCCCCCCTGCAGGAGGAGATGAGCACCTGGATCCAGGCCATCCTGAACGCCGGCGCCGCCGACGTGCAGAGCAGCAACCCCGGCACGCCGGCGTCAGGCCGCGCTCAGACGCTGCCGGCCGCCGTCACGCTCGCCACCGAGTCAAGTCCCGGCAAGAGAGAGAAGGACAAAGAGAAGGACAAGGAGAAACGCTTCAGCTTGTTCAGCAAGAAGAAGCAGTAAAGAAACACGAAGCGCTTTGGTGAAACTGACTCAGAGAATCTGACGCGCTCTGAAGCAGCACGAGTCATATTTAGCTTCAGTACGTTTAATTTCTCGTTAACCGCCGTCAGCTGCAAACTCACAACTGGAATCTGCTTCAGAGCGCGTTCAGACTTTAGCTGCTTTCAGCTGTAGAACCGTCTTTACCTGAGAAATGAAGCTGCAGTCTCTGAAACTGCACGTTAAAAGCGGCGTTCAGGTGAATCCGTCGCTCAGATAAAACCTTCGTCAAGTCTCACACGCAAGTTTTGCCGACGTTTCCTGTTCATACAAACCCGTCTGCAGCATTACAGACGTTTAATGTGAAATATCGCGTCAATAAATGTCTCCGATTTCTGAATCTTTACTTTTTTTTCAAAGAGATTCTGAGCGGACGTTAGCGAGGCTACGAGATCCAGTAATCCGTCTTGAAGGGCGTAACGTGCTCTGTAAGTGTTTTAGACGATCCTCATACAAGATCAAAGATTTCATAACAGAAAACAAACAAACCTGGCTGTGACATCACCGCCGAGCAGCCGATGACGGCGTCGACGGCTGACAACAGCGAGGAGCAGAAAACGGTAAAAGTTTCACCAAAGTGCGACGTCGGGTTGTTGTTTTTTTTGTGTGTGTGTGTGTGTGTTTATTCACCGTGCGTTTTGTTTTCTTTCTTCTTGTTTTTTTTTTATATTTGGTTTGATTTTCTTCGTGTTGCATCGCTCGGGTCGAACACAAACTGCGCCCAAGAACGAAAAACTGCGGCGGTTTTTCGGTTTAGACGTTGTGATGTAACAGCGGTTCATCGTCGACGAACTGTTGTTACATCACGTCTGAAACGTCTCGGTGACATCAGCAGGGACCACACACTTCATTTTCTTTATTTGTTGTTTTGTTTTTGTTTTTTCCAACATTGTTTATTTTTGTTTACTTTTTGAAACAGGTCTGAGTTATTGAACGTTTCCTCAATTTTGTGAGGGTGTCTTAAGAGACAACCTACATTCTTCCTCTGCCGTTGAGAAATTGGACCAATAGTGCATTTTTGTTTTATTATTTTTACTTTTTGTTTGTTTGTCTTCTGCTGCTCAGCAACCATTTCCCCCCTCTAAGCCAATCACCTTCGAGGAGGAGTATGATGTAAAATGTCCACTTGCATGCTTCATCAGGCTCAGAGCGTCGCCTGAAAAACTCACCAGAAACTACAAATCTTCTCTTCTTTTTTTTAAAAATATTTTTCTCAGTTTTCTTTGTTTCTAATCAGTTTCAGATCGAGTACAGATGATAAAGATCAATATGTATTATAAACACAGCGTTGATGTTAAATGGTAAACGTACGTCATGTACTGCAGACAGCTCTGGACAAATGAAGGTTGCTTGCTTGTCGTCGGCTCTTCGCACCGCGCTGCGCTCTGATTTTCTGCTCTTTGATACTCGTGTTGCTCTCCGTCACTGTATATCTATTGTACTGAACATGTATGGAAGTTAACGCCATCTTACTGCACAATCAGAACTACATCTATAGGAATGAAGAAGAAGAAAATCCTTTGCAGGCCGTTTAAGGCCAAATATTTAAACAGAAGTTAGACCATAAAGGCTTTTCTCATGTATGAAACTGCACCTGTAGACTTTAAAGCTCTCTCTCTGTCAAATATGTGCGATGTCATTAAAGGCTTTTAAACTTTACACCATGTTTGTTTGTTGTCCTTCCTGTTGGAGAGTGTTTGGATCAAAACAAGCCTCAGTTAAAGTATTGCAGTAAAAGTACATAAGTATTATGAGCTTGATGTAGTTAAAGTACTGCAGTAAAAGTACATAAGTACTATGAGCTTGATGTAGTTAAAGTATTGCAGTAAAATAAGCAGCGGCTCTGAATCCTCCAGCTGTTTGTTATTAAAGATTAACCTGCTGATCCACCTTCTACTCACTGTTACTGTTTACAAGCGGAAGTTAGTTTAAGTATTGCAGTAAAAGTACATAAATATTATGAGCTTGATGTAGTTAAAGTATTGCAGTAAAAGTACATAAGTATTATGAGCTTGATGTAGTTAAAGTATTGCAGTAAAAGTACATAAGTATTATGAGCTTGATGTAGTTAAAGTATTGCAGTAAAAGTACATAAGTATTATGAGCTTGATGTAGTTAAAGTACTGCAGTAAAAGTACATAAGTACTATGAGCTTGATGTAGTTAAAGTATTGCAGTAAAAGTACATAAGTATTATGAGCTTGATGTAGTTAAAGTATTGCAGTAAAAGTACATAAGTATTATGAGCTTGATGTAGTTAAAGTATTGCAGTAAAAGTACATAAGTATTATGAGCTTGATGTAGTTAAAGTACTGCAGTAAAAGTACATAAGTATTCTGAGCTTGATGTAGTTAAAGTATTGCAGTAAAAGTACATAAGTATTCTGAGCTTGATGTAGTTAAAGTACTGCAGTAAAAGTACATAAGTATTCTGAGCTTGATGTAGTTAAAGTATTGCAGTAAAAATACATAAGTATTATGAGCTTGATGTAGTTAAAGTATTGCAGTAAAAGTACATAAGTGCTATGAGCTTGATGTAGTTAAAGTATTGCAGTAAAAGTACATAAGTATTATGAGCTTGATGTAGTTAAAGTACTGCAGTAAAAGTACATAAGTATTCTGAGCTTGATGTAGTTAAAGTATTGCAGTAAAAGTACATAAGTATTCTGAGCTTGATGTAGTTAAAGTATTGCAGTAAAAGTACATAAGTATTATGAGCTTGATGTAGTTAAAGTATTGCAGTAAAAGTACATAAGTATTATGAGCTTGATGTAGTTAAAGTATTGCAGTAAAAGTACATAAGTGCTATGAGCTTGATGTAGTTAAAGTATTGCAGTAAAAGTACATAAGTATTATGAGCTTGATGTAGTTAAAGTACTGCAGTAAAAGTACATAAGTATTCTGAGCTTGATGTAGTTAAAGTATTGCAGTAAAAGTACATAAGTATTCTGAGCTTGATGTAGTTAAAGTACTGCAGTAAAAGTACATAAGTATTCTGAGCTTGATGTAGTTAAAGTATTGCAGTAAAAGTACATAAGTATTCTGAGCTTGATGTAGTTAAAGTATTGCAGTAAAAGTACATAAGTATTATGAGCTTGATGTAGTTAAAGTATTGCAGTAAAAGTACATAAGTATTATGAGCTTGATGTAGTTAAAGTATTGCAGTAAAAGTACATAAGTATTATGAGCTTGATGTAGTTAAAGTATTGCAGTAAAAGTAGTGGTTTGGTCCCTCTGACTGATATATTATTATATATGACATCATTAGATTATTAATAGTGAAGCATCAGTGTTAGAGCAGCATGTTACTGTTGTAGCTGCTGGAGGTGGAGCTAGTTTACACAACTTTATATACAGTTAGCTAGTTTAGTCCAGTGGTTCCCAACCTAGGGGTGGGGCCCCTCCAAAGGGTCAGCAGATAAATCTGAGGGGTGGTGAGATGATTAATGGGAGAGGAAAGAAGAAAAAACAAAGTTCTGATACACAAATCTGTTTTCAGTTTTTGGACTTTTTCTCTAATCTTTGATTTTTGCTGAAATATTGGATCATTTGAACATTTATTGAAATGAAAGCATGTGAGAAGTTTAGAGGGAAAAATCACTATTTGGTGGAGCTGTTAACAACTCATAGACATGTGAAATGTGACCCCGACTACACACTGCTTTTTGTAAGACGTCAAAAGACAAAAAGGTTGGAAACCAATTTGACAAACATCGAACCGTCTACCGTTTTATTTCATTTTTACTGTTTTTTTTTTTTTTTTTTTAAATCATGTTGTTTGTTGATGCTGTTTGTCCTCATCAGCTGTCCTGTGTTGTTTTTAACACTATGTGGTGAAGCCAAAGACGTTTCCACAATCTAACTAACTAAATAACTAATTAATGACTTAAAGCACTTTGACACCATTTACCATGATGAATGACAATGAAACTCAGTGAAAGAGTTTCTGGCTGAGTGTGAACAATATTATCACGTGACGTACTGATTGATCACATGACAGAACAACCAATCAGAGATATGGATCGGCCCGACATCTGCTGTATTCTACATTTATTTAAAACATCCTTACAGTGCTGAGTTATTCTGCAGGAATTTAATTATAAGTTTAATTTGTGTGAAATCGTCAAATCTCTGGTTAATAATTACCAACAATCTGATACATTTATAATGTATAAATATATAAATATGGATGAATGAAAGGAAATTGGTTGAAATGGAAATAAAATGTGCTGCAGATGTTCTGCTGTTGGTAGACGAGCTGATCATGACCAACGATATTTAGTCCAATCAGACAGAAAACAGTAAAATAAATAAACTCTCATTTTAGTTTCACATTTTCTCCAGAAGCTTTGAATGAGATCCTGAGATGAAGACAGAAGAAAATACTTTGCTCACTGTTGAAAAAACATCTTTATTGATTATGTAAAGCTTCAGATTGTTCACACATCCAATCAGTAAAGTCTGTTAAATGACTCTTGTTCAATGATTTCATGTTCAGATTCACTTCATCCACACAATCAGTTAGTTTAACCCAGAATGTACAAGAACATAATAAATGATTATTATCATGATAATTACAGTTTGATTGGATGTTTCTCTATGAATTTACAAAGTGGTGAGATCAAACACATCAATACAAACATGAAACTAACATTTAGAACAAAGAGAAGTTTATATTTTCATCTGAAGAAGCGTCAGTGAAGGTAAAAGACGTCATCATGAGCAGCGATAGCCTCCATGGATAAAAACACACAGCAAAAAGTCACATTTAAAGAAACTGAAAACATCAACAGAACAACAAATGAAAAGAAGAAAGTGTTGATAATCCCAGTTTGATTGACAGCTGATCTCTGTGCAGTTCAGAAACACCACAGCAACGAGCTCTCAGAAACAATGGAGACAAAAACATGAAGAATTACAACAGAATCTGACACATGAAGTCTGAAATGACTTCTGTCTATTTCAGTTTACACAACTGAGCTGTGGCTCCAACATTATAAAGATAAAGTCCAGCATAGAGAGGCTGAGTGAATGTGGTCTGGACTCTGTGGAGGAGAGTCATGGTTTCAGAGACGCTGTAGAAGGACAGAATACCTGCTCTGTGATCCAGGTACACTCCTACTCTGGAGGAAACAGGACCTGAGACGCGAGTTGAGATACTGTTGAACCAAAATTTATAACTGTCAAGGTAACAATATAACATCCAAGATTTGTTATTGTATCCAAATACACATTCATTTGAGCCTCCTGCTCTGCTGATATCCTCGTATGAGACTGCTACACCAACTCCCCCCCCGCTCCTCTCCACCTCCCAGTAACAACGTCCAGTCAGACTCTCTTTACTCAGGACCTGACTCCATGCAGTGAATCTGTCTGGGTGACTAGAATAAAGCTGTCGTTGACTCGTTCGTTCTGCTTTTCTGTTCCCGTCAGATAATAACAGCAGTGTGTATGCTGTGTTTGGATCCAGAGTGATTTCACGTGAATATCTTAAGAACTCAGCTCTGGTCTTGGGTTCTGGTTCTGACAGTAAAACGTCCACAACAGTCACTGTCAGTGAGATGTTTGTCCTTTTCTCCCTCAGGATGTCCTGTAGTTGATCTCTGAGCTCTGACACAGCTGCTGTCACATCCTCAAAGTGTCTCAGAGGACGGATATTGATGCTGGATGAGTCTGTAGATGCACTGAGTTGTGACAGTGAGGGGTAGTTGAGCAGAAACTGGTTGTGATCCTCTGTGTGTGAGAGCTGCTTCAGTTCAGCGTCTTTCCTCTTCAGCTCAGTGATCTCCTGCTCCAGCTTCTCCTGAAGCTCTTTGACTCGACTCACTTCAGTTTCCTGCTGGGATCTGATCTGCTGCTTCACATCAGAGCTTATTTTCTGGATGAGACTGATCAGCTCAGTGAAGATCTTCTCACTGTCCTCCACTGCTTTATCAGCAGAGCGACTGACGGCCTCCACCTCCTGTTGAAGCAGCTTCACATCTTTCTCTCTGTCCTGGATTCTCTGCTGGATGTTTTGTCGACTCACCTCGAGCTCTCTCTGCCTCTCAGTCCTTTCTGCTGCAGCTGAGACTGTGTCGTGGCCTTTATGTTCATCCACAGAGCAGATAGAACAGATACTCTGCTGATCAGTACGACAGAATATCTTCATCACCTCATCATGACGAGAGCAGATGTTCTCCTGGAGCTTCTCCGAGGGGTCGACCAGCTTGTGTTTCTTAAATTTAGTTGATTCAAAGTGAGGCTGGAGATGTTTCTCACAGTAAGAGACGAGACACACCAGACAGGACTTGAGGGCTTTCAGCTTCCTCCCAGTGCAGACATCACAGGCCACATCTTCAGGTCCAGCACAGCAGTGATCAGCAGGAGCAGCATGGAGTCCAGTCTTCTTCAGCTGCTCCACTAAAGCTGCTAACATGGTGTTTTTCACCAGGACAGGCCTCGGTGTGAAGGTCTGTCTGCACTGAGGGCAGCCATAGATCTTCCTCTCATCCTCTCCATCCCAGAAGCCTTTAATACAGCTCATGCAGTAACTGTGTCCACAGGGAATAGCCACCGGATCCTTCAGTAGATCCAGACAGATCGAACAAGAGAAGGTTTCTCGGTCCAGCTGAACTCCTTTCTGCTCCATTTCAGCTCTCAGTGGCAACGACTGTCTGAGTTTCACTTCCTGAGAAGTTGAACAAGTTTGACCTTTGATGTGAACAACATGTGTCTCTGCAGTGAATTCAGCCTGCAGCTCTTATACTGCACTACATGTTGGTTCCACCCATCTGCAAACTGTAGCTCTAAAGGGGAGGGAACCAGGAGATATGAGGACAGAGTGGAGCTTGTTGTGTTTGAGAGCAGGAAGGAGAGGGAGGGGTTAAGTTTTAAAGAGATACTGTGTGTTTCACCCTGTTTTGTAGCTCAGCTCTGCTTCCTGGTGCCAAAGTGTTTTTTTGGGATCTGAGATGACTGTTTATTTTCATCCTATCGGTACAGTATTAAAGCTTTATTGATCATTGTGAAGGAAACGTTTCACATTAAAGCATCAACGTGAAATAAAACCTGCTTCAAACACACTGTGCTCCACTGGAACTTCAGTAGCTGTTAACACAAACTAAGATTATAAACCTGAACGCTGTGAATAAAACTGTAAGTTGTTTTAAGTTGATATAAAGGAGGGAAAACTAAAGTAAAGCAGCTGAATGAAGGTCTGTGGCTGATTATGTTTATATATTGATTTATTTTAATGGAATTATTGACTGATTTTATTTGGTGCTCATGTTGAGGTGAAAGTTTATTTAATAAAGGCTTATAAATATATCAACTCATAAATAAATAGGCAGATAATAAAGAATATATATATCATCAATTTACAAACTGTAATTTTAGGAGATTTAAGTAGCAGCAAATCAGATCTCAGTAACACTGTGATCCAGATTAATATATCAGATTTCTAAACCTTAAATCTTAAAACACAGTGATGATAGAAAGATCAACATCTAAAGGAAACTACAAACCTAGAAATCCCGTAAGGACGGAAACATCTCACATCAGAGAGGGATGGGAATAAAAAAACAAAACAAAATGGCTTCTTGTGGTCTCCTCCACTGCCCTCTGCTGGCGAACTGCTGCGGTGGATAAACTGGAGGACCAGAGGCACGAGGACGTGTTGCTGGACTGTGTGTGCACGTGCTCAGGTACAATCACAGGTATCTGAACATCAGTAATCTGCTCTGCTGCGGAGGGTTGTGGGCACTGTCTGTCTACTGATGCTTTTTATCCAGGAAGTCATTACATATGACTCTTCACTGCTAGCAGTTAAAACGTTATTTTCCTTTGCTTGCAATTTTACCACAAAAAGAGCAAATAGAACATCGCTTGTATCGCAATTTCTGCAGAATTCTGCAGGAAAGTCACTTTGATTTTCTGCTCTTTGATACTTGTGTTGCTCTCCGTCACTGTATATCTATTGTACTGAACATGTATGGAAGTTAACGCCATCTTACTGCACAATCAGAACTACATCTATAGGAATGAAGAAGAAGAAAATCCTTTGCAGGCCGTTTAAGGCCAAATATTTAAACAGAAGTTAGACCATAAAGGCTTTTCTCATGTATGAAACTGCACCTGTAGACTTTAAAGCTCTCTCTCTGTCAAATATGTGCGATGTCATTAAAGCCTTTTAAACTTTACATCATGTTTGTTTGTTGTCCTTCCTGTTGGAGAGTGTTTGGATCAAAACAAGCCTCAGTTAAAGTATTGCAGTAAAAGTACATAAGTATTATGAGCTTGATGTAGTTAAAGTATTGCAGTAAAAGTACATAAGTATTATGAGCTTGATGTAGTTAAAGTATTGCAGTAAAAGTACATTAGTATTATGAGCTTGATGTAGTTAAGTATTGCAGTAAAAGTACATAAGTATTATGAGCTTGATGTAGTTAAGTATTGCAGTAAAAGTACATAAGCAGCGGCTCTGAATCCTCCAGCTGTTTGTTATTAAAGATCAACCTGCTGATCCACCTTCTACTCACTGTTACTGTTTACAAGCGGAAGTTAGTTTAAGTATTGCAGTAAAAGTACATAAGTATTATGAGCTTGATATAGTTAGGTATTGCAGTAAAAGTACATAAGTATTATGAGCTTGATGTAGTTAAAGTATTGCAGTAAAAGTACATAAGTATTATGAGCTTGATGTAGTTAAAGTATTGCAGTAAAAGTACATAAGTATTATGAGCTTGATGTAGTTAAGTATTGCAGTAAAAGTACATAAGTATTATGAGCTTGATGTAGTTAAAGTATTGCAGTAAAAGTACATAAGCAGCGGCTCTGAATCCTCCAGCTGTTTGTTATTAAAGATCAACCTGCTGATCCACCTTCTACTCACTGTTACTGTTTACAAGCGGAAGTTAGTTTAAGTATTGCAGTAAAAGTACATAAGTATTATGAGCTTGATGTAGTTAAGTATTGCAGTAAAAGTACATAAGTATTATAAGCTTGATGTAGTTAAAGTATTGCAGTAAAAGTACATAAGTATTATGAGCTTGATGTAGTTAAAGTATTGCAGTAAAAGTACATAAGTATTATGAGCTTGATGTAGTTAAGTATTGCAGTAAAAGTACATAAGTATTATGAGCTTGATGTAGTTAAAGTTTTGCAGTAAAAGTACATAAGTATTATGAGCTTGATGTAGTTAAAGTATTGCAGTAAAAGTACATAAGTATTATGAGCTTGATGTAGTTAAAGTATTGCAGTAAAAGTACATAAGTATTACAAGCTTGATGTAGTTAAAGTATTGCAGTAAAAGTACATAAGTACTATGAGCTTGATGTAGTTAAAGTATTGCAGTAAAAGTACATAAACAGCGGCTCTGAATCCTCCAGCTGTTTGTTATTAAAGATCAACCTGCTGATCCACCTTCTACTCACTGTTACCGTTTACAAGCGGAAGTTAGTTTAAGTATTGCATTAAAAGTACATAAGTATTATGAGCTTGATGTAGTTAAAGTATTGCAGTAAAAGTACATAAGTATTATGAGCTTGATGTAGTTAAAGTATTGCAGTAAAAGTACATTAGTATTATGAGCTTGATGTAGTTAAAGTATTGCAGTAAAAGTACATAAGTATTATGAGCTTGATGTAGTTAAAGTATTGCAGTAAAAGTACATAAGTATTATGAGCTTGATGTAGTTAAAGTATTGCAGTAAAAGTACATAAGTATTATGAGCTTGATGTAGTTAAAGTATTGCAGTAAAAGTACATAAGTATTATGAGCTTGATGTAGTTAAAGTACTGCAGTAAAAGTACATAAGTATTACAAGCTTGATGTAGTTAAAGTATTGCAGTAAAAGTACATAAGTATTATGAGCTTGATGTAGTTAAAGTATTGCAGTAAAAGAAGCAGCGGCTCTGAGTCCTCCAGCTGTTTGTTATTAAAGATCAACCTGCTGATCCACCTTCTACTCACTGTTACTGTTTACAAGCGGAAGTTAGTTTAAGTATTGCAGTAAAAGTACATAAGTATTATGAGCTTGATGTAGTTAAAGTATTGTAGTAAAAGTACATAAGTATTATGAGCTTGATGTACTTAAAGTATTGCAGTAAAAGTACATTAGTATTATGAGCTTGATGTAGTTAAAGTATTGCAGTAAAAGAAGCAGCGGCTCTGAATCCTCCAGCTGTTTGTTATTAAAGATCAACCTGCTGATCCACCTTCTACTCACTGTTACTGTTTACAAGCGGAAGTTAGTTTAAGTATTGCAGTAAAAGTACATAAGTATTATGAGCTTGATGTAGTTAAAGTATTGCAGTAAAAGTACATAAGTATTATGAGCTTGATGTAGTTAAAGTATTGCAGTAAAAGTACATAAGTATTATGAGCTTGATGTAGTTAAGTATTGCAGTAAAAGTACATAAGTATTATGAGCTTGATGTAGTTAAAGTATTGCAGTAAAAGTACATAAGTATTATGAGCTTGATGTAGTTAAAGTATTGCAGTAAAAGTACATAAGTATTATGAGCTTGATGTAGTTAAAGTATTGCAGTAAAAGTACATAAGTATTACAAGCTTGATGTAGTTAAAGTATTGCAGTAAAAGTACATAAGTATTATGAGCTTGATGTAGTTAAAGTATTGCAGTAAAAGAAGCAGCGGCTCTGAGTCCTCCAGCTGTTTGTTATTAAAGATCAACCTGCTGATCCACCTTCTACTCACTGTTACTGTTTACAAGCGGAAGTTAGTTTAAGTATTGCAGTAAAAGTACATAAGTATTATGAGCTTGATGTAGTTAAAGTATTGTAGTAAAAGTACATAAGTATTATGAGCTTGATGTACTTAAAGTATTGCAGTAAAAGTACATTAGTATTATGAGCTTGATGTAGTTAAAGTATTGCAGTAAAAGAAGCAGCGGCTCTGAATCCTCCAGCTGTTTGTTATTAAAGATCAACCTGCTGATCCACCTTCTACTCACTGTTACTGTTTACAAGCGGAAGTTAGTTTAAGTATTGCAGTAAAAGTACATAAGTATTATGAGCTTGATGTAGTTAAGTATTGCAGTAAAAGTACATAAGTATTATGAGCTTGATGTAGTTAAAGTATTGCAGTAAAAGTACATAAGTATTATGAGCTTGATGTAGTTAAGTATTGCAGTAAAAGTACATAAGTATTATGAGCTTGATGTAGTTAAAGTATTGCAGTAAAAGTACATAAGTATTATGAGCTTGATGTAGTTAAAGTATTGCAGTAAAAGTACATAAGTATTATGAGCTTGATGTAGTTAAAGTATTGCAGTAAAAGTACATAAGTATTACAAGCTTGATGTAGTTAAAGTATTGCAGTAAAAGTACATAAACAGCGGCTCTGAATCCTCCAGCTGTTTGTTATTAAAGATCAACCTGCTGATCCACCTTCTACTCACTGTTACTGTTTACAAGCGGAAGTTAGTTTAAGTATTGCAGTAAAAGTACATAAGTATTCTGAGCTTGATGTAGTTAAAGTATTGCAGTAAAAGTACATAAGTATTATGAGCTTGATGTACTTAAAGTATTGCAGTAAAAGTACATTAGTATTATGAGCTTGATGTAGTTAAAGTATTGCAGTAAAAGAAGCAGCGGCTCTGAATCCTCCAGCTGTTTGTTATTAAAGATCAACCTGCTGATCCACCTTCTACTCACTGTTACTGTTTACAAGCGGAAGTTAGTTTAAGTATTGCAGTAAAAGTACATAAGTATTATGAGCTTGATGTAGTTAAGTATTGCAGTAAAAGTACATAAGTATTATGAGCTTGATGTAGTTAAAGTATTGCAGTAAAAGAAGCAGCGGCTCTGAGTCCTCCAGCTGTTTGTTATTAAAGATCAACCTGCTGATCCACCTTCTACTCACTGTTACTGTTTACAAGCGGAAGTTAGTTTAAGTATTGCAGTAAAAGTACATAAGTATTATGAGCTTGATATAGTTAAGTATTGCAGTAAAAGTACATAAGTATTATGAGCTTGATGTAGTTAAAGTATTGCAGTAAAAGTACATAAGTATTATGAGCTTGATGTAGTTAAAGTATTGCAGTAAAAGTACATAAGTATTATGAGTTTGATGTAGTTAAGTATTGCAGTAAAAGTACATAAGTATTATGAGCTTGATGTAGTTAAAGTATTGCAGTAAAAGTACATAAGTATTATGAGCTTGATGTAGTTAAAGTATTGCAGTAAAAGTACATAAGTATTATGAGCTTGATGTAGTTAAGTATTGCAGTAAAAGTACATAAGTATTATGAGCTTGATGTAGTTAAAGTATTGCAGTAAAAGTACATAAGCAGCGGCTCTGAATCCTCCAGCTGTTTGTTATTAAAGATCAACCTGCTGATCCACCTTCTACTCACTGTTACTGTTTACAAGCGGAAGTTAGTTTAAGTATTGCAGTAAAAGTACATAAGTATTATGAGCTTGATGTAGTTAAGTATTGCAGTAAAAGTACATAAGTATTATGAGCTTGATGTAGTTAAAGTATTGCAGTAAAAGTACATAAGTATTATGAGCTTGATGTAGTTAAAGTATTGCAGTAAAAGTACATAAGTATTATGAGCTTGATGTAGTTAAGTATTGCAGTAAAAGTACATAAGTATTATGAGCTTGATGTAGTTAAAGTTTTGCAGTAAAAGTACATAAGTATTATGAGCTTGATGTAGTTAAAGTATTGCAGTAAAAGTACATAAGTATTATGAGCTTGATGTAGTTAAAGTATTGCAGTAAAAGTACATAAGTATTACAAGCTTGATGTAGTTAAAGTATTGCAGTAAAAGTACATAAGTACTATGAGCTTGATGTAGTTAAAGTATTGCAGTAAAAGTACATAAACAGCGGCTCTGAATCCTCCAGCTGTTTGTTATTAAAGATCAACCTGCTGATCCACCTTCTACTCACTGTTACCGTTTACAAGCGGAAGTTAGTTTAAGTATTGCATTAAAAGTACATAAGTATTATGAGCTTGATGTAGTTAAAGTATTGCAGTAAAAGTACATAAGTATTATGAGCTTGATGTAGTTAAAGTATTGCAGTAAAAGTACATTAGTATTATGAGCTTGATGTAGTTAAAGTATTGCAGTAAAAGTACATAAGTATTATGAGCTTGATGTAGTTAAAGTATTGCAGTAAAAGTACATAAGTATTATGAGCTTGATGTAGTTAAAGTATTGCAGTAAAAGTACATAAGTATTATGAGCTTGATGTAGTTAAAGTATTGCAGTAAAAGTACATAAGTATTATGAGCTTGATGTAGTTAAAGTACTGCAGTAAAAGTACATAAGTATTACAAGCTTGATGTAGTTAAAGTATTGCAGTAAAAGTACATAAGTATTCTGAGCTTGATGTAGTTAAAGTATTGCAGTAAAAGTACATAAGTATTACAAGCTTGATGTAGTTAAAGTATTGCAGTAAAAGTACATAAGTACTATGAGCTTGATGTAGTTAAAGTATTGCAGTAAAAGTACATAAGTATTATGAGCTTGATGTAGTTAAAGTATTGCAGTAAAAGTACATAAGTATTATGAGCTTGATGTAGTTAAAGTATTGCAGTAAAAGAAGCAGCGGCTCTGAGTCCTCCAGCTGTTTGTTATTAAAGATCAACCTGCTGATCCACCTTCTACTCACTGTTACTGTTTACAAGCGGAAGTTAGTTTAAGTATTGCAGTAAAAGTACATAAGTATTATGAGCTTGATGTAGTTAAAGTATTGCAGTAAAAGTACATAAGTATTATGAGCTTGATGTACTTAAAGTATTGCAGTAAAAGTACATTAGTATTATGAGCTTGATGTAGTTAAAGTATTGCAGTAAAAGAAGCAGCGGCTCTGAATCCTCCAGCTGTTTGTTATTAAAGATCAACCTGCTGATCCACCTTCTACTCACTGTTACTGTTTACAAGCGGAAGTTAGTTTAAGTATTGCAGTAAAAGTACATAAGTATTATGAGCTTGATGTAGTTAAGTATTGCAGTAAAAGTACATAAGTATTATGAGCTTGATGTAGTTAAAGTATTGCAGTAAAAGTACATAAGTATTATGAGCTTGATGTAGTTAAAGTATTGCAGTAAAAGTACATAAGTATTATGAGCTTGATGTAGTTAAGTATTGCAGTAAAAGTACATAAGTATTATGAGCTTGATGTAGTTAAAGTATTGCAGTAAAAGTACATAAGTATTATGAGCTTGATGTAGTTAAAGTATTGCAGTAAAAGTACATAAGTATTATGAGCTTGATGTAGTTAAAGTATTGCAGTAAAAGTACATAAGTATTACAAGCTTGATGTAGTTAAAGTATTGCAGTAAAAGTACATAAACAGCGGCTCTGAATCCTCCAGCTGTTTGTTATTAAAGATCAACCTGCTGATCCACCTTCTACTCACTGTTACTGTTTACAAGCGGAAGTTAGTTTAAGTATTGCAGTAAAAGTACATAAGTATTCTGAGCTTGATGTAGTTAAAGTATTGCAGTAAAAGTACATAAGTATTATGAGCTTGATGTACTTAAAGTATTGCAGTAAAAGTACATTAGTATTATGAGCTTGATGTAGTTAAAGTATTGCAGTAAAAGAAGCAGCGGCTCTGAATCCTCCAGCTGTTTGTTATTAAAGATCAACCTGCTGATCCACCTTCTACTCACTGTTACTGTTTACAAGCGGAAGTTAGTTTAAGTATTGCAGTAAAAGTACAAAAGTATTATGAGCTTGATGTAGTTAAGTATTGCAGTAAAACTACATAAGTATTATGAGCTTGATGTAGTTAAAGTATTGCAGTAAAAGAAGCAGCGGCTCTGAGTCCTCCAGCTGTTTGTTATTAAAGATCAACCTGCTGATCCACCTTCTACTCACTGTTACTGTTTACAAGCGGAAGTTAGTTTAAGTATTGCAGTAAAAGTACATAAGTATTATGAGCTTGATGTAGTTAAAGTATTGTAGTAAAAGTACATAAGTATTATGAGCTTGATGTACTTAAAGTATTGCAGTAAAAGTACATTAGTATTATGAGCTTGATGTAGTTAAAGTATTGCAGTAAAAGAAGCAGCGGCTCTGAATCCTCCAGCTGTTTGTTATTAAAGATCAACCTGCTGATCCACCTTCTACTCACTGTTACTGTTTACAAGCGGGAGTTAGTTTAAGTATTGCAGTAAAAGTACATAAGTATTATGAGCTTGATGTAGTTAAGTATTGCAGTAAAAGTACATAAGTATTATGAGCTTGATGTAGTTAAAGTATTGCAGTAAAAGTACATAAGTATTATGAGCTTGATGTAGTTAAAGTATTGCAGTAAAAGTACATAAGTATTATGAGCTTGATGTAGTTAAGTATTGCAGTAAAAGTACATAAGTATTATGAGCTTGATGTAGTTAAAGTATTGCAGTAAAAGTACATAAGTATTATGAGCTTGATGTAGTTAAAGTATTGCAGTAAAAGTACATAAGTATTATGAGCTTGATGTAGTTAAAGTATTGCAGTAAAAGTACATAAGTATTACAAGCTTGATGTAGTTAAAGTATTGCAGTAAAAGTACATAAACAGCGGCTCTGAATCCTCCAGCTGTTTGTTATTAAAGATCAACCTGCTGATCCACCTTCTACTCACTGTTACTGTTTACAAGCGGAAGTTAGTTTAAGTATTGCAGTAAAAGTACATAAGTATTCTGAGCTTGATGTAGTTAAAGTACTGCAGTAAAAGTACATAAGTATTACAAGCTTGATGTAGTTAAAGTATTGCAGTAAAAGTACATAAGTACTATGAGCTTGATGTAGTTAAAGTATTGCAGTAAAAGTACATAAGTATTACGAGCTTGATGTAGTTAAAGTATTGCAGTAAAAGTACATAAGTATTCTGAGCTTGATGTAGTTAAAGTATTGCAGTAAAAGTACATAAGTATTCTGAGCTTGATGTTGTTAAAGTACTGCAGTAAAAGTACATAAGTATTATGAGCTTGATGTAGTTAAAGTATTGCAGTAAAAGTACATAAGTACTATGAGCTTGATGTAGTTAAAGTATTGCAGTAAAAGTACATAAGCAGCGGCTCTGAATCCTCCAGCTGTTTGTTATTAAAGATCAACCTGCTGATCCACCTTCTACTCACTGTTACTGTTTACAAGCGGAAGTTAGTTTAAGTATTGCAGTAAAAGTACATAAGTATTCTGAGCTTGATGTAGTTAAAGTATTGCAGTAAAAGTACATAAGTATTCTGAGCTTGATGTAGTTAAAGTACAGCAGTAAAAGTACATAAGTATTATGAGCTTGATGTAGTTAAAGTATTGCAGTAAAAGTACATAAGTATTCTGAGCTTGATGTAGTTAAAGTATTGCAGTAAAAGTACATAAGTATTATGAGCTTGATGTAGTTAAAGTATTGCAGTAAAAGTAGTGGTTTGGTCCCTCTGACTGATATATTATTATATATGACATCATTAGATTATTAATAGTGAAGCATCAGTGTTAGAGTAGCATGTTACTGTTGTAGCTGCTGGAGGTGGAGCTAGTTTACACTACTTTATATACAGTTAGCTAGTTTAGTCCAGTGGTTCCCAACCTAGGAGTCGGGGCCCTCCAAAGGGTCAGCAGATAAATCTGAGGGGTGGTGAGATGATTAATGGGAGAGGAAAGAAGAAAAAACAAAGTTCTGATACACAAATCTGTTTTCAGTTTTTGGACTTTTTCTCTAATCTTTGATTTTTGCTGAAATATTGGATCATTTGAACATTTATTGAAATGAAAGCATGTGAGAAGTTTAGAGGGAAAAATCACTATTTGGTGGAGCTGTTAACAACTCATAGACATGTGAAATGTGACCCCGACTACACACTGCTTTTTGTAAGACGTCAAAAGACAAAAAGGTTGGAAACCAATTTGACAAACATCGAACCGTCTACCGTTTTATTTCATTTTTACAGTTTGTTTGTTGTTTTTTTTTAAATCATGTTGTTTGTTGATGCTGTTTCTGTCCTCATCAGCTGTCCTGTGTTGTTTTTAACACTATGTGGTGAAGCCAAAGACGTTTCCACAATCTAACTAACTAAATAACTAATTAATGACTTAAAACACTTTGACACCATTTACCATGATGAATGACAGGATGCATTCTTATTATCATGGTGTGTTTTAATTGGTTTAAAAACATGTTTTTGACTAAAACTGCAGACAGACCGAGTGGAGGAGCTTTAACCTCCACTACATCCCTGGTTAGCAGGATGAAGGCGCCCTCTTGTGTCCTGCATCAGTTTTCAAATTTCAGTTGTTGACCTGCTGTGATGTTCACTGCAGGAAGACGTGTAAAAACTCCACTGAGCCTTTGGCAGCTTCAAACAACATCAGTAAAGACAGATTTTAATATCTGTAATATCACACTGTGTCAGTTTGTTGACAGAAGTCACACCCTGTAACACTGACGCTGCATTCAGGTCACATGGGAAAGATGGGAGAGAAGAGTTTCCAGTCTGCAAATATTATTCACATCAGCTTTCAGGTTGTAAACAGAACTTGTGAAAGTGAGATTTGATGCTGCAGGCTGTGATTTCTCTGACTTCTGTGACCAGATGTGAATAATTATATGTTCAGTTTATAGTTTAATCATATTATGACTGGACTTGATGGAGTCCACATGTGTTTAATTTAGTGTTGATGTTCAAATATGAGTTTTTTAGTAAAAACTGTAACACTGTAAACTTCAGCAAACATCTATTACGGCGTCTTCACGGCTTCAAACTGGAGTCAACATGTTGTTTCCTTCTGATGTTTATTACGATTGAACTGAACTCAGCGTCTCATATGTGCAGAGTTTTGATCAAATGATTCCTGAATGACTTCTGCAGTAGAAAAGGTGGAGTAACGTTACCTGTGATGGTTCAATAAATCAATCACAGCTGTCAGGAAACTAATCACCACTGTTTTAGATGCATTTCTTTGCTGCTGATTAATATAAATGACTAAAACTCTTCAGCACAGCAACAAAATCAGTCACAAGAAGTTTTAATCAAGTCTGGATTTAAACTTTACAAACTCGTCTTCATCAAACTCTGAACGACACTAAACTCTCAAACTTCACAGTGAAAGAGTTTCTGGCTGAGTGTGAACAATATTATCACGTGACGTACTGATTGATCACATGACGGAACAACCAATCAGAGATATGGATCGGCCCGACATCTGCTGTATTGTACATTTATTTAAAACATCCTTACAGTGCTGAGTTATTCTGCAGGAATTTAATTATAAGTTTAATTTGTGTGAAATCGTCAAATCTCTGGTTAATAATTACCAACAATCTGATACATTTATAATGTATAAATATATAAATATGGATGAATGAAAGGAAATTGGTTGAAATGGAAATAAAATGTACTGCAGATGTTCTGCTGTTGGTAGACGAGCTGATCACGACCAACGATATTTAGTCCAATCAGACAGAAAACAGTAAAATAAATAAACTCTCATTTTAGTTTCACATTTTCTCCAGAAGCTTTGAATGAGATCCTGAGATGAAGACAGAAGAAAATACTTTGCTCACTGTTGAAAAAAACATCTTTATTGATTATGTAAAGCTTCAGATTGTTCACACATCCAATCAGTAAAGGCTGTTAAATGACTCTTGTTCAATGATTTCATGTTCAGATTCACTTCATCCACACAATCAGTTAGTTTAACCCAGAATGTACAAGAACATAATAAATGATTATTATGATAATTACAGTTTGATTGGACGTTTCTCTATGAATTTATAAAGTGATGAGATCAAATACATCAATACAAACATGAAACTAACATTTAGAACAAAGAGAAGTTTATATTTTCATCTGAAGAAACGTCAGTGAAGGTAAAAGACGTCATCATGAGCAGCGATAGCCTCCATGGATAAAAACACACAGCAAAAAGTCACATTTAAAGAAACTGAAAACATCAACAGAACAACAAATGAAAAGAAGAAAGTGTTGATAATCCCAGTTTGATTGACAGCTGATCTCTGTGCAGTTCAGAAACACCACAGCAACGAGCTCTCAGAAACAATGGAGACAAAAACATGAAGAATTACAACAGAATCTGACACATGAAGTCTGAAATGACTTCTGTCTATTTCAGTTTACACAACTCAGCTGTGGTTCCAGGACCAAACCAAAGTCCAGCATAGAGAGGCTGAGTGAATGTGGTCTGGACTCTGTGGAGGAGAGTCATGGTTTCAGAGACGCTGTAGAAGGACAGAATACCTGCTCTGTGATCCAGGTACACTCCTACTCTGGAGGAAACAGGACCTGAGACGCGAGTTGAGATGTTGTTGAACCAAAATATATAACTGTCAGTGTCACAAATTAACATCCAAGATTTGTCATTGAATCCAAATACACATTCATTCCAGCCTCCGTCTCTGCTGATATCCTTGTATGCGACTGCTACATCAACTCTTCTCCCTCCCCACTTCACCTCCCAGTAACAACGTCTAGTCAGACTCTCTCTACTCAGGACCTGACTCCATCCAGTGAACCTGCCTGGGTGACGAGGATATGAGTGTATTTGACTCGTTCGTTCTGCTTTTCTGTTCCCATCAGATAATAACAGCAGTGTGTTTGCTGTGTTTGGATCCAGAGTGATTTCACGTGAATATTTTAAGAATCCAGCTCTGGTCTTGGGTTCTGGTTCTGACAGTAAAACGTCCACAACAGTCACTGTCAGTGAGATGTTTGTCCATTTCTCCCTCAGGATGTCCTGTAGTTGATCTCTGAGCTCTGACACAGCTGCTGTCACATCCTCAAAGTGTCTCAGAGGACGGATATTGATGCTGGATGAGTCTGTAGATGCACTGAGTTGTGACAGTGAGGGGTAGTTGAGTAGAAACTGGTTGTGATCCTCTGTGTGTGAGAGCTTCTTCAGTTCAGCGTCTTTCCTCTTCAGCTCAGTGATCTCCTGCTCCAGCTTCTCCTGAAGCTCTTTGACTCGACTCACTTCAGTTTCCTGCTGGGATCTGATCTGCTGCTTCACATCAGAGCTTCTTTTCTGGAGGAGACGGATCAGCTCAGTGAGGATCTTCTTACTGTCCTCCACTGCTTTATCAGCAGAGCGACTGACGGCCTCCACCTCCTGTTGAAGCAGCTTCACATCTTTCTCTCTGTCCTGGATTCTCTGCTGGATGTTTTGTCGACTCACCTCGAGCTCTCTCTGCCTCTCAGTCCTTTCTGCTGCAGCTGAGACTGTGTCGTGGCCTTTATGTTCATCCACAGAGCAGAGATAACAGATACTCTGCTGATCAGTACGACAGAACATCTTCATCACCTCATCATGACGAGAGCAGATGTTCTCCTGGAGCTTCTCCGAGGGGTCGACCAGCTTGTGTTTCTTAAATTTAGTTGATTCAAAGTGAGGCTGGAGGTGTTTCTCACAGTAAGAGACGAGACACTGCAGACAGGACTTGATGGCTTTCAGCTTCCTCCCAGTGCAGACATCACAGGCCACATCTTCAGGTCCAGCATAGCAGTGATCAGCAGGAGCAGCTTGGAGTCCAGTCTTCTTCAGCTGCTCCACTAAAGCTGCTAACATGGTGTTTTTCACCAGGACAGGCCTCGGTGTGAAGGCCTGTCTGCACTGAGGGCAGCTATAGATCTTCCTCTCATCCTCTCCATCCCAGAAGCCTTTAATACAGCTCATGCAGTAACTGTGTCCACAGGGAATAGCCACCGGATCCTTCAGTAGATCCAGACAGATCGAACAAGAGAAGGTTTCTCGGTCCAGCTGAACTCCTTTCTGCTCCATTTCAGCTCTCAGTGGCAACGACTGTCTGAGTTTCACTTCCTGAGAAGTTGAACAAGTTTGACCTTTGATCTGAACAACATGTGTCTCTGCAGTGAATTCAGCCTGCAGCTCTTATACTGCACTACATGTTGATTACACCCATCTGCAAACTGTAGATATAAAGGGAAGGGAACCAGGAGATATGAGGACAGAGTGGAGCTTGTTGTGTTTGAGAGCAGGAAGGAGAGGGAGGGGTTAAGTTTTAAAGAGATACTGTGTGTTTCACCCCGTTTTGTAGCCTGTGGTGTATTTTCATTAAAAGTCATTGGTGTGCTTAAAGACAATATTAAGCTATGCAGATTGATTTTATAAGTTTATAAGCAATAAGGGCTAGTGTGATACAATTTGTATTGGTGTAGTTATAATCTCATGAACCATAGTTAATCACACTGTACGTATAGAGGCACAGTAGAAGAATCATAATCATACACTGGAGAAATTTGAGTGTGTTTGTATTACATGTCACTTTGCTTGGGTCTGCTAAAGTCTTCACCTTTCAAACATACTCTCTGGAGGAGATCAAGAAATAAGGTTGTAAAATGACTAGAATAACTTACAAAAATAAAAAAGGCCAGAAGACAACTTGGCAATAATGGTGTAAAATGATTCCCAATACTTATATAAAAATTGGATATAATCAGGTAGAATTGAATATGCCAGTACATATCCTCAAACACCTCAAAACCTGTTTTGAAGAGTTCTGACCAACAACGAGTGACGGAGATAAAAGATACATAATAATTGGTCAAAAATTAGGGAGGGTGGATGATAAGGTGTGACCTAAGCCGACCCAAGGACATAAAAACAATGCCCCAAAGAAAAAACCTTCAGAGCAATTTGGTTCTTTGTAAAAGTGCTGATTGCTCCCCTTTTATTTGCCGGCAATAAAGAACACTTTGCTGCTTGGACCTCTGACTCCCTTTTTATGATCAAGAGAGAGTTTTTTGCTCTGGTACATTTTTCTGTAACAATTTGATACAAAAAGCTCAGCTCTGCTTCCTGGTGCCAAAGTGTTTTTTGGGATCTGAGATGACTGTTTATTTTCATCCTATCGGTACAGTATTAAAGCTTTATTGATCATTGTGAAGGAAACGTTTCACATTAAAGCATCAACGTGAAATAAAACCTGCTTCAAACACACTGTGCTCCACTGGAACTTCAGTAGCTGTTAACACAAACTAAGATTATAAACCTGAACGCTGTGAATAAAACTGTAAGTTGTTTTAAGTTGATATAAAGGAGGGAAAACTAAAGTAAAGCAGATGAATGAAGGTCTGTGGCTGATTATGTTTATATATTGATTTATTTTAATGGAATTATTGACTGATTTTATTTGGTGCTCATGTTGAGGTGAAAGTTTATTTAATAAAGGCTTATAAATATATCAACTCATAAATAAATAGGCAGATAATAAAGAATATATATTCCATCAATTTACAAACTGTAATTTTAGGAGATTTAAGTAGCAGCAAATCAGATCTCAGTAACACTGTGATCCAGATTAATATATCAGATTTCTAAACCTTAAATCTTAAAACACAGTGATGATAGAAAGATCAACATCTAAAGGAAACTACAAACCTAGAAATCCCGTAAGGACGGAAACAACTCACATCAGAGAGGGATGGGAATAAAAAAACAAAACAAAATGGCTTCTTGTGGTCTCCTCCGCTGCCCTCTGCTGGCGAACTGCTGCGGTGGATAAACTGGAGGACCAGAGGCACGAGGACGTGTTGCTGGACTGTGTGTGCACGTGCTCAGGTACAATCACAGGTATCTGAACATCAGTCATCTGCTCTGCTGCGGAGGGTTGTGGGCGCTGTCTGTCTACTGAATACGTGATATATATTATGTCTCTTTTTTTAAAAAAAAAGAATCTTACAAACTCAAGTACAATATTTCTGTTTTATAGAACTTTGAGTCTTCATGGTTCTCATGTTCAGAAAATACATTAAACATTAGAGCTGAAATATGCAGGATGCTTTTTATCCAGGAAGTCATTACATATGACTCTTCACTGCTAGCAGTTCAAACGTTATTTTCCTTCGCTTGCAATTTTACCACAAAAAGAGCAAATAGAACATCGCTTGTATCGCAATTTCTGCAGAATTCTGCAGGAAAGTCACTTTGATAAATGTTCCTAAATGTATTTTTCACCAATTTAAGAACATATATGACTGTCCCACATTTTAAACCTCATTTTCTAAATTGGGACAATAAAAAAATCGACGGACTAACTTCATATTTTGATCATTCACGTTTTCATATTGTAGCGCATTTTGATGCATTAATTTATCATAAACACAATCTGATAACAATCAGCAGCATTGATCAACACCTCAGCTTTAATTGGTCCTTTTGTTCAGCGTGTTAGAATAGATACACATGTGAGGAGTTCCACTTTACTCTAATCCAGCCTTTATTCTTTTATTCCAGTTTAATTCATGTTATTTTTTACCTCAGATGCGTGTTATCTGTCCCACCTGTTCTCACCAGCAGCTGAAACACTACAACCCCCATCATGCACTGCGGGCTCCTGAGCGCAGAGTGACGCGCTGACCGCGCCTGACCTGCCGCTCCGAGAGATGAGCGAAGCTGTCGCAGGTTCGCGCGAAAAACACCGGAAGTGTAGAAAAAAAGCACACAGTACATCATTTGAATCACAACAAAATAATTGCTGTATGATGTGTTTTTAACATGTGTCAGTTATGATGCAGGAGATCAACAGACGACCTTACAACAAGTGTGATGGTCGTTTAGAAACTGTGAGAAAAAAACTGTTTTTGTTGGAAATGAAGTGAAAATGAACCAACACTTTAATTACAATAGTTAAACAAAGTTAGAGCCGCTAAAGTCTTCTTTTAAACTACCACAAATAAAAAATAACTTAAAAGAGAAAATAATAAATAAAATAGTAATATATTATAATATATAATATATAGTAATAAAAAGAATGAAAACAATAATTAAAGTGCAAGGAAAAGTTTTTGAGCTTCATGATTAATTATAATTTTCAGGGATTTTAAATATAATTTAAAGACATTTATAGATACAATGAAGTCTCTTCTGTTCAAAGGTTAAAACAGTTTCATATATTTTAAAAAGGCAAAATTATTTTTCACATATTCCCTGCATATAATAAGATATTTAAAAAACTTTTTAAATTGATTTTTCTATTTCTGAGCTCGTAAAATAAAACACAACAAACACCAAAAAAAAAAAAAAAAAAAAAAAAGGAAAAAAAAATAAAATAAAAGTCTCTGGCAGGCAGTATTTTATTGTGAAGTTACCGACAGGAAGTGCTCGTGTATAATCTGAGCGGATTACGGTTGACGGTGATCCTGGTTCTCCGTTAACATCCAGCCTTTCCGTCGTCGTTCCGTTCCTCCGGGCTGTCTGCGAGCCGCGGAGCTGCTGCGGGTCTCTGCCGGGTGGAAGCGCCTCCCCGCCGGCCTGCAGGAGCGGCAGCAGCCGGGGTGGACGCGCTGGAGCTCGCTTCTCTGCCGGGTTCTCTGCGGGGTTCGGATGCGGGGTTCGGATGCGGGTTGACGGGGATAAATCGGCGCTATAATCTGCGGATTTCCAGTGAAGCAGCGAACAGACGGCGGCAGGAGTCAGCGGAGGGATTTTCTGTCATTTCTGCCTCCGTTTGTGGAATTACCTTAAATTCAGAATAAATGGAGCTCGGTCAGAATACCAGAGATTACACCATGTCTCCCACAGACTGTATACATTATTATTATTATTATTATTATTATTATTATTATTATATGCAGCCTGTGATGTCTCCACACTGAAAGCTCATTTTAATATCTACAGTCGGCTGCTGTCACACATTATTTATTTAATTTTTCATGGTGACCTTCCACCTGAAACCGTTCTGTAATCTTCAATATTTGCTGATATTTGTTGAAACCATCATAATAATTCTGGGAATGTTCCTGTTCGGGTTCCAGAAAACGTTCTCAGCAGGTTCCTCTTATTAAACTGTTCCTGCAGGTTCCTTGAACCAGAACAGAGGAACCACATCTTTTAATGAAACAGTTTGAAACGTTAGTAAGAACCTCGCAAACTTAAGAACGCTTGTTTTGGGTTCAAATATTTAAAATATCAGGTGCATTTATATATTTTTCTCCCTCGAACTATGCAGAAACTTTAAACAATCTCCTGACCCCAAAACAACCTCCTGAAAACCTGTCTGAGGTTATAAAACACTAGAATATACGTTTATAGTGACTTTAACTGTAATTAAATCTACTGTAAAAAACTGTCAGCAGAGCTTTAAGAACCTGAGAGGAACATCTCTGACACGTTTTAGATATTTTAATAAAACAGTGAAACATTAGCAACGATCTCATAACCTCACTAAAACGTTCTCAGAACATTCCCTCAACTAAACATATTTTGTTGGGTTGTTGTGAGAATTCGTAGAGATTAATAAGGCTTGATAAGGTTTTATATGTGATTTTTCTAACAAAACTCCAAATCTAGTGAAACGAAAACTGTTCTGAGCTTCAGGTCGACTCCATGTTTTTATCTATAAAGTGATGAAATAACAGTACAAACATCCTCTCGCATGTTTTTTAGGACAGTTGTAGTTTAATTTCATGAGGTTTGTTTAAATAATCTGTTCAGCTGATCAGCTGGTATCTGCTCGTGTCATCAATGATAGACAGAATGGAGACATTTCATTACGACGTCTGATCAAAACATTCATTTTTGCATCTGACTAAATTTCATAGAAGTGTGACAACTTTGTGTTTGGATGCTTAGAGGCTAAAATATCTGATATGTTTTAGTTCAGGCTCTGGTTTGAACAACCATCCTGACCGACTCTAAAACCTACAATAAGATTAATTTTAGTAGAAATAATCCTGAGTTTCCAACAGATTATCGTCCTGCCGTCGGCTCTGAACGCTCCTCGTCCTCCTTAAAAGTAAAACCTGCAGATTAAAAACTGCTTCAGTCATTAACGTTAAAACTACCTGATGTAGCACAAACTAGAGTCCTGTAGCGCTGAAACTTACACATAAATATATAAACTTCAGCCTTAATGTGTCCTGTTTATTATTTTAACTGTGAAAAAGAGTTTGGGCGACTTCGCTAACATCAGCTAGCAGGCGCTAAACTGCAGGTTGGAATTATGGGAAGTGTAGTTGGATGTTGCACATGGACTACAGCTCCCATCAGCCCGAGGATCAGACCGTGACGGACTCTGTTCGGACTGTTTCTATGTTTTCGTAGCAGATGCTGTCAGACGTTTGCTTTTCTTTCTTCGTGGAGTTTTAACGTCGAGTCTGAGCCGCCATGTCGGATAAGACGGCGCCGCGCTGCCAGCTGAGGCTGGAGTGGATCCACGGCTACAGAGGTCACCAGTGTCGCAACAACCTGTACTACACCGCCGGGAAAGAGGTGGTGTACTTCGTGGCCGGGGTGGGCGTGGTCTACAACACCCGGGAACACACCCAGAAGTTCTACCTGGGTCACAATGATGACATCATCAGGTAAGGAGGGGGCGGGGTTTAGTTTCTGTCTGGAGAACATCTGCAGAGTTTTCATCATTTCATCAAATCAAAACGCTTCATCGCTGAAGTTTGAAACTAAACACGTCGCCATAGTTACCGAATGAAGTCCAAACTAAAACTGAACTAATTTAACTTTCAGAGTTTTCTCAACGGTTTGATCTTCATCTCGAAACAGAGACGTAAAGAAAGAATGAAACATCGTCACATAAACAGATTCTGTTGTATTTGTGTTGTTCAGCTCTTCCTCTACAGATGAAACACAGTCAGACACTTTTATAAACCGTCAGACGTGCCGACAGACAGATGTGGTCCTAGATGATAATCCTCCAGGTTCCTCATGATCCAGTTTGTGAGGCAGCAGGCTTAAAGATCTCTAACTGGCCCCAGAGGTCAGCGAGCAGCCCTCAGATAGAAACAAGTTCAAGAGATCAACTAGACTAGGAGCAGGATTTCTGATACCAGCGACATCACATCACACTGGACTGAGAACAAACATCGACCCGTTAGTAACAGATATAATATATACAAGAAATACAAGACTGATGACCTCCATTTAAATCTGTCTGTCATGTGGCGCACGCAAAAGAATCTTAAAGATCCTCCAGACATGTTTTAAGATTCATAAAATACCTTCAATATTAATTTGAGTCTGACACGGTTTTTCCATAAAAATGTTAAAAACATCATCTCCTCGTCTGTAAATATTGTTGATGTCAACAGTTTTCCTGCTGGACACCAGCTGTTTCCTCCGTCACTGTAAAGTTCATCTCAGTGTTTGTGAACTGAAGGCTTCAAGTCTCCACATCACACTGTGTACGTTGATACCGGACCGTGATTGGCTCCAAACTAGTTGTGATGTCACTAATCCTGCTCGTAGTTCCGCCTCTTAAACTGAGATGTTCAGTGAGCTCAGAGAAACTTTCCTCCTTCAGCAGATGAATGAAAACAAACATCCAGCTGAAGGAAGAAGAAGAAACATGTTTCTGAGAGGACGACTTTAAAGGGATCTGCAGCACAACAAGCTGGTGAAACTGTTAACAGAACCGTGTTTCTGCACATGCTCAGTAGCGTCTGCCGTACACAGAACTACTCTCTGGAGACTGAAAACATGATGCTGTTATTAGTCTTTGGAGCCGTTTCTAAACAAACTCTTCATGATGAAGGAACATGTGACCCAGTGCAGCAGGTTTTTAATCAGATATATCAGCTTTGATACAAACACAACACTGGTTAGTAGATCAGTTCACTGTAAGTTTGGATCCAAACATGAAGACAAAGATAGAAAATCAACAGATTGATCCAACCTCTGACTTTGTGCTACATTATAAATTTCTCAAAGAACTTCAGCACAAACCCATATTTGAGTCATTTCACAGAAACATCAGTGAACTAATCATGACACAGTAATTAATTCATACAGCAAGTTTAAGTCTTTTCTACTGTTTAGTGTCACACGTTATGTTTCTATTTGATATGTTCTCACGTTAGTGTATCCATGGCTGCGTTTACATAGACGCTAATATTACACTAATAATCGGAATAATCGCCCAATCACAATAAAAATGCCTCATGTAAGCACCTCATCCGGCCTGATCAGAAGGAATGTTCAATCAGGTTGAGGATGGTGATGTAAACCTTTGATTATCCGTTCAATAGGAAAATATTAGAGCCTAATAATCATGTAAATGCTTAATCCGATTGTTTCCCTCCGGTTGGAGTAAATATATTCATCCCCTACCCGTTGTTGGGCTGACGGTGGCCTGCAGGAGCATTTTGACATATGACCCTGATGTATTCATCACTGTTGTCACACAGCTGTTCTGATTAAACGCGCCGACGCGTGTAAACACCAGAGCGTATTAGATCACATCCATGTAAACACTTTAATCAGAATGAAATGTGTGCGTGTTACCACAGCTACTGATGTTTGTATCAGACTGTTGACATTCATAATCACATGGCTGATTGAAAGTCCGTTTCCATGGAAACAAAAGATGTAGCTGCGATACACACACACTCTCTGACAGATGTTCCAGATGTGGCTGCAGGCTCACCTGCAGGTCTCTCTCTGACCCACTTCAGTCTGGTGGCTCAAAACCAGAAACCAGAAAACATCCCTGTTTCCTCTGCAGCTGCGTTCAGTTTCATTTTACCACCTGAGAATTCAACTGTTCACTTGATTCTTTATTTCAGACACTGCAGGACTGTTTCAGCTGCAGCTTAATGTTTTAAATGAAATAAAACCTGCTCTGTTAACACAATCTGCACCAATATTCATACAATTTAATCTGAACATCAACCAGAGCTCAGAGACATCAAACAAAGACTGTAAAACCTGCTTATGAAGAGATCAGCATCAGGAAAAAGCACTATATAGACTACATAGACTATATGGACTATATAGACCATATAGACTATATAGACTACATAGACTATATAGACCATATAGACTACATAGACTACATAGACTATATAGACTACATAGACTACATAAACTATACAGACTATATAGACTACATAGACTACATAAACTATACAGACTATATAGACTACATAGACTACATAGACTATATAGACTACATAGACTACATAAACTATACAGACTATATAGACTACATAGACTACATAAACTATATAGACTATATAGACTACATAGACTACATAGACTATATAGATCATATAGACTACATAGACTATATAGACTACATAGACCATATAGACTACATAGACTATAAAGACCATGTAGACTACATAGACCATATAGACAACATAGACTATATAGACTACATAGACTACATAAACTATACAGACTATATAGACTACATAGACTACATAGACTATATAGACTACATAGACTACATAAACTATACAGACTATATAGACTACATAGACTACATAAACTATATAGACTATATAGACTACATAGACTACATAGACTATATAGACCATATAGACTACATAGACTATATAGACTACATAGACCATATAGACTACATAGACTATAAAGACCATGTAGACTACATAGACCATATAGACTACATAGACTATATAGACTACATAGACCATATAGACTACATAGACTACATAGACCATATAGACTACATAGACCATATAGACCATGTAGACTACATAGACTATATAGACTACATAGACTATATAGACCATATAGACTACATAGACCATATAGACTACATAGACTACATAAACTATACAGACTATATAGTCTACATAGACTACATAAACTATACAGACTATATAGACTACATAGACTACATAGACTATATAGACTACATAGACTACATAAACTATACAGACTATATAGACTACATAGACTACATAAACTATATAGACTATATAGACTACATAGACTACATAGACTATATAGACCATATAGACTACATAGACTATATAGACTACATAGACCATGTAGACTACATAGACTACATAGACCATATAGACCATGTAGACTACATAGACTACATAGACCATATAGACTACATAGACTATATAGACCATGTTGACTACATAGACTACATAGACCATATAGACTACATAGACTATATAGACTACATAGACTATATAGACCATATAGACTACATAGACCATATAGACTACATAGACTATATAGACTACATAGACTATATAGACCATAAAGACTACATAGACTATATAGACCATAAAGACTACATAGACTATATAGACTACATAGACTACATAAACTATATAGACTATATAGACTACATAGACTATATGGACCATATAGACTACATAGACTATATAGACTACATAGACCATATAGACTACATAGACTATAAAGACCATGTAGACTACATAGACCATATAGACTACATAGACTATATAGACCATGTAGACTACATAGATTACATAGACCATATAGACTACATAGACTATATAGACCATGTTGACTACATAGACTACATAGACCATATAGACTACATAGACTATATAGACTACATAGACTATATAGACCATATAGACTACATAGACCATATAGACTACATAGACTACATAGTCTATATAGACTATATAGACCATATAGACTACATAGGCGACACTGGTGATTTTAACAGTTAAACAGTTAAATAGAAAGCACTACAGCTCCCAGATGTCTGTCTGTGCTGCTGTTTTACAGACAGTCTGAACTCACCGCCATCATGGACTCGTCTCCTGTGTCCAGCTGTGACGTTCAGCCTGCAAACCTCTAGGACTTATGGGAAATGATGTTCTTTAAATCACACACAGATATTGAATGAACAACGATGTTAGATGCTTTTTTAAATGTTTTTCTTTGTACTGTTGAGAAGCTTCTGATCTGAGGATTCATACTGATTAGCAGAGTTACATGTTAATGAGCTTTTTAATGAGGTTCGTTACTTCTGGAGCAGAATTCAGAAGTTCTGGTTTGACTCTGACAGAAAACTATAAACGAAGGAAAGTTTCAGTGAACGTCAGCAGAACGTTCCTTTAACTGTTCACCATAAACCAGCCGAACACGCCGCTGCTGACAGACGGAGGCAGGAAGTAGGGGGAGGGGTTTAATCCTGCGGCCTGATGGGAGCCGACAGTCGGAGGGAAAACGCTGACGATGAGATGAATCAGCTGATAAATGTAGTGGAGTGGAAGTATAAAGTAGCATCACATGGAAATACTCAAGTACAAATACCTCAAAACTGTACTTAAATACAGTACTTGAGTAAATGTAGTCAGTTACCTTCCAGCTCCGCTTCTGATTGGTCGGTCCCAGGAACTGATTTACATATGATTAAAGTGCTCATTGCTGATGTTTTAATGGTGAAACCTCATTTAGTAAATCACTCGTTTGAAATAAGTAAAAGACTTTAAACACATGATCAGCTGGTTTATAAAAACATGATACATCTCCTCCTTATTTAACCAGAATGCATCTCTCTCTGTCAGTGATGGACATTTAGCGTTTACCCTCCAAACAAATATTCAGTGTTTCCTCCACAGAAACAAAAAAAACCCCCCGATGTGTGAAACTCTTCCTCAGCCAATCACATCGTCAGCCGGTCACACTCATGTTTTACTGCTGACACAGGAAGTTGAAAACACGACAAGCTCAGCGTTCAGCTGATGTCAGCTTCATGTAAAGTATCAAAAACCTGATTTAGTTGGACAAACATGGTCCTGCGAGTCAGCAGAGAGCTCAGTGCTGCCCCCCGCTGGAGGGAAGATACATTACAGCTGTACTGCTCTATTTTTATTCTTTCTGTTTTTGAATATATTTTATATGTAACACTGTCAAGATGAATATTAAATATCATATTCATTATCAAAGTTTTGAGAAATATGTTCCATTATCAGACAGAAACCTTTCATAATAACATTTTGTCTCTTTTATGTGCCATAAACCTGCAAACTTCTACATATGTTTTTATTTCTCCTCATCCGAGCTGGATCGTATTATGTAGAGTATTTGTCCTCATTATGTTTACATTTGGCAGAAGCGACTTACAGGTGAGGCGAGACGATCAGGTGTTGGAGGACAGAGACTCTGTGGGACACGAGGTGGTTTTAATCAGAGTCCCAGTGAGTTCTGATGACTCAACAGGTCCTCAGACGAAGACACTGGACTACTGCAAATACCACAAGTTCAACGTTGCACTTCCTTCTTGTTGCTTCTTCTGCACTTGTCTACCTCCTGTTGTTTCTTAGTTTATATCTATATATATATATATTCTGTTTAGCGCTCTTTCTCATCGTACTTATACCTGCTTCTACCACAGAGACTCTAACGCTCGATTGTCTCACCTCACTTGGAAGTTGCTTTTGCCAAATGACAAAAACCACAAGTGTGGGTGTTTGGACCCTCAGTCTGGATCCACGTTTGTACCATTTATGGGGTCGAGACAAAGACGTATGAAGACTCCGAGTGTGAGAGAGATCGGTGTGTAGACGTTCAGGTAGAAACGACATGCCCGAGACCTTTAGGGTTCTTTATATATCTTCCATCCAGCTTGTTATCAATAATGTTTTCTGTCGTTGTAATCAGAGATTTGTCAGAATGAAACATGAGGATTTAATGAGATTTATGAACGTCAGATAGATTTCATGGAGTAGAGGTTTTTGACTTTTATGTTTATGTTTATGAAGACTAGCGTGACCCTCGCTGTCCACCGTACCTATCATGACGTGAGCCAATAAAATCAAAGCAGCTTACCATTCGCTGCTTTCTACACAACGTCTGTCTCTGTTTTTGTCATAAGAAACATCTGCGTTTCACATTGTTGATGTAGCAACACATTCCTCCTGTTAGAGGTAAAACATGTCACTTTTCCACATTAAAATGACTAAAACCAACTGGACCTCTGTCATATATGTTGTTGAGTTGTGTACTTACATCATCCAACAATGTTCAAACAGAGAAATCAAGGTAACGGTCCGTTTCATCTGGTCTCCTTTGTGCAGGCGTCAGTGTTGTGAATCGACTTTTATTCAGTTTTAAGCCACATTTTTATGATAAACTTTTTAGATCTTGGTCATTTTTAACTATTTTTAACCAGATGAAGGATTTCAGTCATCGAACGTCTGGATCTTTAGTTGTCAGCTCGGCTAACAGCTGCTACCGGACGTCCTGAGACCACCGAACAGCGTCAGAGAAACACTGACTTTTATTGTGAAACTGCCTTATTCAGTGTTTTCACTGGTTTTAATCAGCGAGTGTGGAGGAGACCTCTGAACCATCTGAACCAGGAGAACTCCCAAGATCCCTCGCCACTTCATGACATCATCAAACTCCTTGTTTTGTCGTTGTTTTGATTGACAGACCCAGCAGCAGAAATGACATATTGTTTATTTAAGCCTCCAAAAGGTAAATGGAGAAAATGAAGGGAAGAGAAAAGATTCTGGCTAAAATATGATCAAAACCACAAAATGTCCTGCAGAGTTTCCCGCCAACACGCAAGAGACAAACAAAGAAATGAATTTGTCGCACAACTATAATGAGACTGAAAACATCAAGGAAAGCAGCAGATTATTGAAAAAGTGCAAATATAAAAGTTGTGAATGCAGTTCTCTCTGTTCATAACTGTGTCTTTAAAGTGATGCTAACGTTGAGTTGCATGATGCAGTTTTCTGGTAAATTGTCTCAGTTTCCGTGTGATTGGCAGCTGAGTCGCTGTCGTTTCTGTCTCTCAGTCTGGCGATCCATCCAGATAAGATCCAGGTGGCGACGGGTCAGGTGGGGAAGGACCCGTACATCTGTATCTGGGACACCTACGCCATGCAGACCGTCTCCATCCTGCGGGACGTCCACACGCACGGCGTGGCCTGTCTGGCCTTCGACTCGGACGGACAGGTGAGACCACGCCCCCTCATGATGATGTCACCGCTTATCACCTGCAGAAATATGGAATTATTTTTGTGTTAAAAGAAGTAAATAAAGATTATTTTAAACCAAAAAAAACGATCTCAGATGCAAAACCTATGAAAAATATACAAGATTCTAACATTCTTCCACTGACCAGGAGTTCAGTCATGGTGAAGTTATTGTTTTCTATGAATTTTAACTTTGGTAAAAGGCGGTTTGTTTGTGAAGGAACAACACTGTTAATCAGGAGACTCTGCACCATACAGGAAGCTGAAGAGTCCACGGACACGTCGCTGGGATTGAATCCTGCATTACTGCTGATTTTGTTGTTTTGAACTCAAAGAATACAATTTATTATTTATAATTTCATTAATTTCAGTACATGGTAATTTTTTTTTTTTTTAAAGCAGCCAAACAATTTTACACAAATAATGAGACGGTTGAGACGCTTTGGTGGTCTGGAGGACGACCAGGATGCTGCAAGGTTCCTGTCATTCTACAGACGTCATTAATTAGGGACCGAGCCCAAAAGGCAGAGGACTACTGTTTACAATACAAACCGAGACCTATGACTCATATGCTTGACACCCCTGACCTAAATCCAACAGGAAGTCCACAATTAGCCTTTCAAAATAAGTCTTTGCCCCAATTTTGGCCCCCTAACAAACGCTATCTCCTCCGAGGGCGTTAATGGTATCAGCTTCACACTTTAATAGGTGACTTATGACACTGTGCTGAAAAAAAGTTGTTAAAAACTTTGTAATAACTCGAACGGTTTGGATTTTATAAGCCCTGAAAGTTGCAGTGCCATATCACCCTTACAATGTAAACCAATGGGGAGGCAATCTATGGGCATGAACTTTGTGTCAAACAGAGGCTTCTGACGTCTAAACTATAAGTCTGACCACTTTCAAACCTGTATCAATGGATTCGCCACGAAATTTCCTACTAAGAATGATTTTTAATGTTAGATTTGGCCAAAGTCATTGAGGATTTATGAGGATATTTCACAAGAAGCGTACTCTAAAATCCTCCTCTCCAACTGCTCCTGGTGATGTCACTCCCTCAGTGCTGTGAAACATTCCGCAATACACACTCATTATAAAATCACAGGAGGAGCAAGAAAAGACTTTAAAACTCACACTCTAATATCTCAAAAACAATAAAAGATAGAAAACACATGTAAATTCAAGATTTGTAGGTCAAAGACAGACATGTCTCACCCTGCAGAAAATTCTCATCCTGTCAATCAAACTTTCAAAATAAAAGCACACCACACTTGTAAGAAATGTCCCTCATTTTTAAAAAGCAAAATGATCTGATCCCGATGGGCCAGCGTGCGAGGTCCCGACCAACGCTGCTCGCAGCTTTAATTTTAAATTGAGATGCCGTTTACAGTAATGATGTTTTATGTTTTCAAATATATCAAAGCAGAAGCAGTAAAAAGTATTAAATCACTATATTAAAAACTGTTTGATATGCAGTAACGCCGGTGCTGGTTGTCATAGTAACACAATACCTTTAGTGTTCTGTGAGTTTTTCAGGTGTTTTCAGGTGTAAGAAGTGAACCACAGCACGGGGACGTTTATGGTATTATTATCCGTCGTCTCCCTCGGGTGTAGGCTCCGCCCACTGCATGTGTAAATTTTAATTCTGAATTTTTTTTGTGAAATAAATAAATACAGATACAGAAAATAACATCAACACAAACTTTTGAAAAAAAAAAAAGTTATAAATATAATAAACGTCTGCCCATAAAAACAGTATATTAGAAAGTGCGGAGGCTCCAGGACGCTGCCCTGAGGAACGCACACACCTCAAACTACAGCAAACACATTTAATTAATGTCTACCGTTAATCCTGTTTTAACTATTAATATTAATATTACTATACTATTAATATTAAAACTATCGTCCAATCCTGTGGTTTTAAGGTCAGTGGTGGGCGGAGCTTAACTTTGGATCAGTGTTTAGACTTCCTGGTTTGTAAATTACTGTGATTTTATGTATATTCTTTGTCCACATAAACTAGTTTATTGATTTATTTTGTTGTTTGTAGTTAAATGTAAACATGTTGACATTAAGAACGACGGTTCGTGTTTGTGTTTCCGTCTCGTCGTAGCGGCTGGCGTCCGTCGGTCTGGACGCCAAGAACACGGTGTGCGTTTGGGATTGGAGGAGAGGACGAGTCCTCGCCACGGCGACCGGACACTCAGACAGAGTACGACGCCATGACAACGCTCCACAACACACAACTGGAGATAATTATTGATATTACTGATAATTATTGATTTTCTCAGATTTTATAGATTTTATATTTTATTGTTTTTATTTTGTGTAAAGTTTAAATATTCTGATTAATGTTTAATATTGATTAGATTCTAATTATAACAATGATCCAACAAAACACGTTAAACTGATCAGGTTCAGTATTGATCAGGTTCAGTATTGATCAGGTTCAGTATTGATCAGACTCAGTATTGATCAGGCTCAGTATTGATCAGGCTCAGTATTGATTAGACTCAGTATTGATCAGGCTCAGTATTGATCAGGTTCAGTATTGTATTGATGGTGGTTTTCCTGCAGATCTTCGACGTGGCCTGGGATTCGTTCCAGTCCAGCCGACTGGTCAGCTGTGGGGTCAAACACATCAAGGTGAGACAGGTGCTGTGGGCGGGGCTTAACACAGTCAGCTGTGGACACGTCAGTTTAAATTATTCTACACACACATATACAGGTTTAAATGCAGTAATAAAATGATTATGACATCTGATATGATAATAACTGATAATTGATCGTGTGCTCTGTGCCCAGTTCTGGACTCTGTGTGGGAACGCTCTGACTCCGAAGCGCGGGATATTTGGGAAGACGGGAGACCTGCAGACCATCCTGTGTGTCGCTGCAGCCAAAGACGAGCTGACGTACTCCGGAGCTCTGAACGGAGACGTTTACGTCTGGAGAGGAATCACTCTGATCAGGACTGTACAGGCTGCACACGGGGTACACACACACACACACACACACACACACACACACACACACACATATACACACACACACATACACACACACATATACACACACACACACACACACACACATATACACACATACACACACACACACACACACACACACACATATACACACACACACACACACACACACACACACACACACACACACACACACACACACACACATATACACACACACACACACACACACTCATACACACATACACACACAATAGATAAATAAATAAATAAATAAATAAATAAACAGATAAATAGATAAATAAATAAATAAATAAATAGATAAATAGATAAATAAATAAATAAATAAATAAATAGATAAATAGACAGAGTTGGTCCTGTGAGTCTGAAGTGTTTCAGTGCTGATGAACTGACGTCTCGTCTCATCTTACTGTAACATCTGCATCACTTTAAAGGAAACAAACTTTACACTGTTGACAGCTGAGAACATTTACAATAAAACAGAAGCTGTAAGAAAGTTTGTTTGTTTGTTTGTTTGTTTGTGTTTTCAGGCAGGGATCTTCAGCATGCACGCCTGTGAGGAAGGTTTCGCCACCGGAGGACGAGACGGCTGCATCCGCCTCTGGGACGTCGACTTTAAACCCATCACCAAGATCGACCTGAGAGAGACCGAGCAGGGATACAAAGGTCTGATCGATCAATAAGCAGCTGGAACACAGATCATACACCATAATATCATATAGAGCTGAAACCATCAGAGTTCAACCTTCTGCTTCCATTCAGAGCTCCAGAGGACGGTTGAAGCGTTCCCTGCTGAATGATTCACAGAGAAATGAGCTGCTGCGTGTTTGTTGTGTTTCAGGTCTGTCGATCCGCAGCGTGTGCTGGAAGGCCGACCGGATCCTCGCGGGGACGCAGGACAGCGAGATCTTCGAGGTCATGGTCCGGGACCGGGACAAACCGGTTCTGCTGATGCAGGGTCACAGCGAGGGCGAGCTGTGGGCGCTGGACCTGCACCCCAAACAGCCGGTCGCTGTTACCGGGAGCGACGACCGCTCTGTCAGGTCTGTGAGAACCACGTCACCTGTCTGTTCCTCACCTGTCTGTCTCTCACCTGTCTGCATCTCACCTGTCTGTCTCTCACCTGTCTGTTCCTCACCTGTCTGCCTTTCACCTGTCTGTCTCTCACCTGTCTGTCTCTCACCTGTCTGTGTCTCACCTGTCTGTGTCTCACCTGTCTGAGTCTCACCTGTCTGTGTCTCACCTGTCTGTGTCTCACCTGTCTGTTCCTCACCTGTCTGTTCCTCACCTGTCTGAGTCTCACCTGTCTGTGTCTCACCTGTCTGTCTCTCACCTGTCTGTTCCTCACCTGTCTGTCTCTCACCTGTCTGTGTCTCACCTGTCTGTCTCTCACCTGTCTGTTCCTCACCTGTCTGTGTCTCACCTGTCTGTTCCTCACCTGTCTATGTCTCACCTGTCTGTTCCTCACCTGTCTGTGTCTCACCTGTCTGTGTCTCACCTGTCTGTTCCTCACCTGTCTGTGTCTCACCTGTCTGTGTCTCACTTATCTGTGTCTCACCTGTCTGTGTCTCACCTGTCTGTCTCTCACCTGTCTGTGTCTCACCTGTCTGTCTCTCACCTGTCTGTTCCTCACCTGTCTGTCTCTCACCTGTCTGTGTCTCACCTGTCTGTGTCTCACCTGTCTGCCTCTCACCTGTCTGTGTCTCACCTGTCTGTCTCTCACCTGTCTGCCTCTCACCTGTCTGTCTCTCAGGCTGTGGAGTCTTCCTGACCACACTCTGCTGGCTCGCTGTAACATGGAGGAATCAGTTCGAAGTGTTTCCTTCAACAACGATGGTTCTCAGCTCGCTCTGGGCATGAAGGACGGATCCTTCACCGTGCTGCGAGTCAGGTGACCTTTGACTCTTCTCACAACATGTCCGACATCAGGAATTTTACCAACAAGCAGTCGAATTGTTTATTAATCCAGAACTTTAGTCCGGAGTGAGACATCTTGACACCTACCAGTCTCACTCCTGCTACCAGAAGATGAACCTTTTAGATCATTTAGATTTTAATGAACTAATGAGCTTTCTCAACATTTTTAGCTCGACTGCTGGTCAGAGTCAGCACAAGTATTTAAACAGTTAGCAGACCCTTACCCAAGGACCTGAGAGGTAGTCCAACTTGTATTCTGGTCCTGATACACTGAGATATTTATAAACCATCAGCAGTTATTTAACCTTTATTCTCTGACACACTGCAAGCCGGTGAGACCTGAGAGTTGCTGTGACATGTTTAGTTTTCTTGGTCTTTGTTAGCAGCAGCAGCATTCTGTCAAAATAAATTCAAAGAGTTTCCAATCAGTATAGAATCTGCAAGTGTTTTACAAAAAATGTCTGGCAAGTTACCCATGTATGCATGGCACAAATAACATGCTAACTGAGAGCTAAATACAGTCATGTTCATCTCTGTTGGAGAAGCAAATACACTGAATAAAATTAAGGAATAAACAAAAGTGAGTAGGAATCTCTTGCTGGACAAGAATCAGATTCTTGCAGTTTTTAAAATGATAGGTTGCAGATTTTGTTGCTGATTTGATGTGAAGTTTAACTCCGAGTCCATGATTGGACCAAAACTGATGACCTGGTTTTTAGTTTTAAAGTGAAGTCAAGATGAGCGCTGACTCTCAGACTGTCGTGCATAAGACAGTTTTTCAAGCTCGTCCATCCATTTCTAGAGATAATGGTTTGGACTGTAGTCACTTGGTGTCAGAGCGACACCAAGTGACTACAGTGAATTTGGACGTCATCAGCATAATTAAGATAGTTACTGATAATTTGGCCTAATAGAAGCATGTAAATGTAAAAAGAGGACCAAGGATGGAGCCTCAGATTGGATGCCACGGTGTTGACATAGTTTGAGACCTGAGATCAGTTCTCCTGGTTGGAATATCAACATTTGAACCTTGGTGAAAATAACGTTTGAGTAACTTTAGAGTAACATTTAATTTGCTGAGGAACATGAAGTAACAGAGTATGTTCTTCAGGGACATGACGGAGGTCGTGCACATCAAGGACAGGAAGGAGGTGATCCATGAGCTGAAGTTTTCTCCGGATGGCTCCTTCCTGGCGGTGGGATCAAATGACGGGCTGGTGGACGTCTACGCCGTGGCCCAGCGCTACAAGAAGGTGGGCGAGTGCTGCCGCTCCGCCTCCTTTATCACACACCTGGACTGGTCGGTGGACAGCCGCTTCCTGCAGACTAACGACGGCGCTGGAGAGCGGCTCTTCTACAGGATGCCAGGTATCACCGCCATGAGACCTCAAAGCTCTGAAGCTCCATCACTCTGAAACTCACTTTGTTTACACTGTTTAATTTGTCATCAATGTCCCAGATGGACTGACGTAATACAGGCTTTAACATACAGATATACAGCTGCACATGCTGAATGTTTCACATGTTTCAAAGACTTCAGAATCACAAAAGATCAACAACTCATGACTTCACTTGGTCTCAAGGCTTTTAACTGTAACTCGGCTGACTTGGGACATCAGGGTTTACAGACCCCCTTCCTATTTCATCTTTTGTGGTTTAGATAATCTGGATAAATTGTTGTCTTGTTTTCTTGATCTCTCTGACCTCCTGACCTTTGACCTCCTCCTGTCTCCTGTAGCAGGGAAGCTGGTGCCTAAAGAGGAGGCGAAAGGGATCCACTGGATGAAGTGGACGGGCGTCATCGGGCCAGAGGTTAACGGCATCTGGCCCAAATACTCCACCATCACCAACGTGAACTCTGTGGATGCCAACTACAGCAGCGCCGTGCTGGTGACCGGCGACGACCTCGGCCTTGTCAAACTCTTCAGGTTCCCCTGCCTCAAGAAAGGTCAGTCTGACAAACAGTAGAGCTCTGTTCCACTACAGGAACCTTTTTAGTAACTCAGGAACTTTACCTGTGTTTGACCAAAGAAACCAGGGTCTAAATTTGGCTTTACAAGAGTACTTCCGGTTAGACCAGGAACGATGGAGGCAACCTGTAACCTTTGAGTTTTACTTGTTTGCTTACAAATGTTGAAAGTTCCCAGACAAGTCATGAGTTATTTTTCTGACAGCATCATGAACTCCTCAGTGTTTCTTTCTGCGTCTCTTTGTTCAAACAGGAGCCAAATTCAAGAAGTACATCGGTCACTCTGCCCATGTGACAAACGTTCGCTGGTCCAATGACCTCCAGTGGGTCGTCAGCACTGGTGGTGCCGACCACGCCGTCTTCCAGTGGAGGTTCCTGCCTGAAGGCGTCATGAACGGTGTCCTGGAGCCCCTCCTCCAAGGTAACGCCACAGTTTACCACTAAAACATTTATCCCAAAATAAGGACAGAATGACGGCCCAGTGTTGGCCCACAGACAGCCATCGAAACTCATCCAATCCGGCTTGATAATCAGACCGAACCTCAGCGGCAACTTATCCTTCTTAAAGCCCTTAAATCCTTAAAGTCAGATGTGTTTGTTGCCATTGAGCCATGTTTGGCCCAAAATCTAAAGTTAACACTACATTACCATTTGTTAATTGTTGTAAATTTTTATCTGTACCTTAAATCACCACCAGTGAACACATCATGATGCTGTACAGATGTTTGAGCCCTTTGAGGCAAATTTGTGATTTTTAAAACTGAATTGGCTTAACCTGTGTTATCATAGATTATCCTTAATTTCCATCTGTAAATTACTATATATGGATCCCTAATTCACCATTATCACTAAACCAATTTGCAATCTTTAATTTGTCATCCCTAAATCACCATCTTTAAACAAATGTCATCATCAGTAATCACACTTTGTTAGCATTAGATACCATTTATTACATCTGTAAAACCCCAGTCAACATCTGACTCTTCATCGCCATTTGTTATAACTGAACCGCTATCTGTGAACCAAAACCTACAATTAAATTTAGGATGGTAATTAAATCATCACAAGCACACTGCCCACCAATTGTAACCCTGAAACCAGCATTTGTTTTCCCAAAATCATTAATTTGCTATCCCTTAGTCACCATATATAACCTGAAATCATCTGTGGCTGGTTGCTGGTGTGTCATATTTAGTCCAAAGTTCACCTGCCAAAATCAAACTATTCATCTGTTATCTGGGATATTTGATCCATTAGGGTCTATAGAGGGCCGCAGTTTTCCATGTAGATAAATATCCATTATCTGATTTCCTATAAAGATACAATTTTGAAAATATCATGTTGTCAATAAAGTTGTTTTCCGGTTGGTGTCCTCAGAGGGGTACGCCGACTCCAACAGCGGAGAGTCGGACTCTGACGTGTCGGACGTCCCAGAGCTCGACTCAGACATCGAACAGGAAGCTCAGACCAGCTATGAACGTCAGGTGACCAGGAAACAAACAGTCACATGATGTATATTACCTGTCTCTTTGTCTGTCTGACTTACCTGTCTCTGTCTGCAGGTGTACAAGGAGGACCTGCCTCAGCTGAGGAAGAAGCTGATTGGTTCCCTGAAGAGGCAGAAAGCTCCGGAGGAAGGACTCCGGCTGCAGTTTGTTCACGGGTAAAACAAACAATCAGTTAAACTTTCACAGCTGGGAACAAACAGGCTGCAGAAAGTCCATAACTACAAGAGTTTCTCTGCATAGATGTATAATGCAGTTTTAATTTTTACATAAAATGTTACCTGTTAGAACAATATTAATTTTCAGCTATGCAGATGACACTCAACTCTATGTAACTGTTGAGCCTGTTTACACCTGTGAAGACTGCATCTCTGATATCAAATCTTCTTCCAGATGTATCAGAATTAAACAGAGATTCTCTTTTTTTATCCAAAAGAACAGAGAGAAACTGTTTCTTTAGTTTTCTACAAGATCTCAGAGCGTTACGCCTCAGGCAAGAAATCTGGGTGTTCTTCTTCTACTGTGATCTAACTTTCCAGTTTTACACAAAGAACATTAAGTTCAGTTCAGTTTAGATCTTTATTCCTTGAAAAGAAGAATTACCTTTCACCAAAGTATCGTAACAAACAAAATACAATTGAGTGTGCCATAATGAGAACAGGGATAAGATAAGATAAAGTGCTGCACTGTGTGGGCAGAAAAGTTTATGGTGCCTTAGAATTAAGAGCTTTAAATCATGGCTGCTGAATACTCTTAATTCTGATTGGCTGGAAGTTGTGGATTAACTTTTACTGTACGATTTAACAAGACATGCAGATGTTTGTTTGTTGTTTTGAATTAGAATTTATCTTAAAATATTTAAATCACACAAATTCAATGTGATAAATGAACTGAACCGGTTCCACCTAATTTTCAGAAACCTGTATTTCTGACCATTGATTGGAGGTCAGATTCATTCTTAAATTTAACCTTTAATTAACCAGGAAGTCTTTAGTGATATACTATATCTTTAACATGGTAGACCTGACATAAAAACACACGATTCATTTACAACAATCACATCTAACACAAGAAAGCAGGATCTAAGAGGACATTAAAGGATAAAACTTGACTATTTAAAACAATTAAATTCTGTGTTTTTTAATATGATGCTTGAATATCTGATGTGAAATTAACTGGTCAATTAATAGAAAGTGAATTTGGCAGCATTTTTTTATTTTCAATAAATTACTCTTTCTCAGTAAATTGATTGATCAAGAAAATAATCAGTCAGTTCATTGATAATGATGTAAACCTGTAGTGAAGTTACCTGTTTCCCGCAGTTACCGGGGCTTCGACTGCCGTAACAACCTGTTCTACAGCCAGGCGGGGGAAGTGCTGTACCACGTGGCCGCCGTTGCCGTCGTCTACAACCGGCTGCAGCACAGCCAGAGGTTCTACCTCGGCCACGACGACGACATCCTCAGCCTCACTGTCCACCCGCTCAAAGACTACGTGGCCTCCGGGCAGGTATGGCCGGCCAATCGGAGTGCAGCAGGTTACTGTCAGGCTGAAGGAAGTGTTTCTGACTGGCTGTCTGTGTGTTCAGGTGGGCAGAGACCCGGCCATCCACGTCTGGGACATCCAGACTCTGAAGTGTCTGTCGCTACTCAAAGGACACCACAGCAGAGGGGTGTGCGCCCTGGAGTTCACAGGTACGCTCACCGCACTGCTCACCATTTGGTATCCCTGAGACACCATTTGTTACCTCTACTCACATTTATTACCCCCATGTCACCATTTCTTATCCTTATGTCTCATTTGTTATCCGTACTCACTATGTGTTATCACCATGTCACCATTTGTTATCCCCATTTCACTATTTGTTTACCCTTTGTTTTTATCCCCCATGTCATTATTTGGTATCCCCATGCCACCACCTGTCATCCTTAAATCACAACCTGTAGTTTCATAAATCAGCAGGCTAAAAGGGTCAGGAATTTCCATTTGTTATCCCTAAATACATCATCTGTAAACCCACATTCACCCCCTGCTAACACTAAGTTATAATTTGGTACCCCTAAACCACGGCCTTTGATACATGCATCACCATTTGGTATCCCCACATCACCACCTGTAGTTTCATAAATCATCAGTCTAAGAGAATTAGGAATCAACAATCCCTTAATCACCATTTGTTATCCCTTAATCATCACCATCGTCCTCCTGACTCTGTCTGGATTGACTTCATATAAAGACATTAGCTATAGAAAAGCTAACATGTTCCTCTGAGGACTAAAATGTTTCAGTTTGATTTGTTGTCAGCAGACTTTCATAAAACGTTCAGAGGAACAATAAATATGGAAACAGTTTTGTAACGCAGCCTCTGCTGTCTCTTTGCCTCAGCGGATGGGAAGAGTTTGGTCTCTGTGGGAATCGATGAATTTCACTCCATCGTCATCTGGGACTGGAAGAAAGGAGAAAGACTGGCCAAGGCCAGGTACCTGACAACTATCTGTTTAATGACTCACCTGTTGACCAGTTCTTCCAGTTATAATGTGTTTCCTATCAGAAAAAAATACAGACCTTTGTTGTCTGTTGTCTGTCCTTCTGCCACATCTCTTTGTTTCTGCGGGTTGGTGCTCCTGTAGGTGTTGGAGCCTCCATGTGAGATGCTTCGGTCGGTTAAATGTGTGTTTTTAAAATTTATGTCGGGGCTGCACTCTCTCTCAGTCCCACAAGGTGCCGAAATTTGGCACCAATTGAAGTTACATGAATAACGTGAAGTAATGAGTTCAGTACCCAACCCTAGTATGCAAATTAACCTATAGACTCAAAAATAGGTTGTTTAACTGATTAACCATTGACATCCCTAATCTGAACATGTGATTTAATGATGAGATACTCATCCTTTAACTTCAGTGACTGAAACTCGCTGCTTCGTCCTTCAGGGGTCATAAAGACAAAATCTTTGTGGTGAAGAGTAATCCGTTCAGGATGGACAAACTGGTGACTGTGGGGATGAAGCACATCAAGTTCTGGCAACATTCAGGTAGAAACAACTGAAACACTCTGTCCTCCTGTTAGTGATGTTTAGAGGTTGAGAAAGCCACAGAGAACATTTCTATGATTATTTTCTTGTGATCATGAGAAAATGCTTGCAAAGTACATATCATCTGAATTACACTAAATCCTTAAAACTTTAAAACCAAATTAATTATGCCAAGAAGTGATAACACAAAATATTACAATAACCAGTTATTTTATGATTTCAAAACAACCAGACTTCATTATTGTGAAGATCTCAAAATAACTTTTCAGTGTAACAAAAAGCAAAAAATGTGACTTATCTCACTAAAGTCAAAGTGTTCTCTACATTCGTTATGTTTTGTTGTAATCGTTCTTCTAAATGAATCATCTGGACATGTCCATCCTCCTCCACCAGGTGGCGGTCTGACGTTCAAACGTGGGATTTTTGGGAACCTAGGGAAGCAGGAGACGATGATGTCGGCGTGTTACGGTCGGTCAGAGGACCTGGTCTTCTCCGGAGCCACAAACGGAGACGTTTACATCTGGAGAGACACGACGCTCATCAAGACCATCAAAGCTCATGACGGCCCCGTGTTCGCCATGTGCTCTCTGGACAAGGTAAGACCTGGACCCAGTCAGAGGGATCCATTCATCATCCATCCATCCATCCATCCATCCACCTATCTATCATCCATCCATCATCCATCCATCCATCCATCCATTCATCATCCATCCATCCATCCATTCATCACCCATCCATCTATCCATCCATCCATCCATCCATCCATCCATCCATCACCCATCCATCTATCCATCCATCCAACCATCCATCCATCCATCCATCCATCCATCCATCACCCATCCATCCATCCATCCATCCAACCATCCATCCATCCATCCATCCATCCATCCATCCATCATCCATCCATCTATCCATCCATCCATCCATCCATCCATCCATCCATCCATCACCCATCCATCTATCCATCCATCCATCCATCCATCCATCCATCTATCTATCATCCATTCATCCATCATCCATCTATCCATCCATCCATCCATCATCCATCATCCATCCATCCATTCATCCATCATCCATCATCCATCCATCCATCCATCCATCCATCCATCCATCATCCATCCATCCATTCATCCATCATCCATCATCCATCATCCATCCATCCATCCATCCATCCATCCATCCATTCATCCATCATCCATCCATCCATCTATCCATCTATGCATCCATCCATCATCCATCCATCATTCATCCATCATCCATCCATCATCCATCCATCCATCATCCATCCATCCATCCATCCATCTATGCATCCATCCATCATCCATCCATCATTCATCCATCATCCATCCATCCATTCATCATCCATCCATCCATTCATCCATCATCCATCCATCCATCTATCCATCTATGCATCCATCCATCATCCATCCATCATCCATCCATCCATCCATCCATCATCCATCCATCATCCATCCATCATTCATCCATCATCCATCCATCCATCTATCCATCTATGCATCCATCCATCATCCATCCATCCATCATCCATCCATTCATCCATCATCCATCCATCATCCATCCATCCATTCATCATCCATCCATCCATCCATCTATCCATCTATGCATCCATTCATCATCCATCCATCCATTCATCATCCATCCATCCATTCATCCATCATCCATCCATCCATCTATCCATCTATGCATCCATCCATCATTCATCCATCATCCATCCATCCATCTATCCATCTATGCATCCATCCATCATCCATCCATCCATCCATCATCCATCCATCATTCATCCATCATCCATCCATCCATTCATCATCCATCCATCCATTCATCCATCATCCATCCATCCATCTATCCATCTATGCATCCATCCATCATCCATCCATCCATCCATCATCCATCCATCATCCATCCATCATCCATCCATCCATCCATCATCCATCCATCATCCATCCATCATTCATCCATCATCCATCCATCCATCTATCCATCTATGCATCCATCCATCATCCATCCATCCATCATCCATCCATTCATCCATCATCCATCCATCATCCATCCATCCATTCATCCATCCATCCATTCATCATCCATCCATCCATTCATCATCCATCCATCCATTCATCCATCATCCATCCATCCATCTATCCATCTATGCATCCATCCATAATCCATCCATCCATCATCCATCCATTCATCCATCATCCATCCATCCATCATCCATCCATCTATCCAATATCTATACCTGAATATACTTCATCAGTATTTTAAACAGAGAAAGGAGATACTTCAGGTTCATGGATAAAACATGGAATTTGTGAATACAGTCATAATTCTTGTAGAAACCTGTGAGAATTTAGATGTAACGTTGACATAAAAAAGACATTATAGTAAAAAAAAGAGACTATCACAAGATTCAGTTGTAATTTAGAGTGAAAAATCACATTTTTACAAGATAATAATGTAATTGTACAATAAAAGTCATAATTTAATGAGATAAAGTTTCAAAATCCAAGAGAGAAATGCAAAAGAAAGGAATTTGAAAAAGTTGGAATATTATGAAAAAAAGTTGTAACAGAAAAAGTCTAATCACAAATTAATGTTTAGGGAAAAAAATACTATTATGAGATAAAGTTGTAATTTAGTAGGAAAGAAAATCATTTTTACAATAACAAGTTGTAATATTATGAGTGTTAAGTTGTAATTTTACAAGAATCAATTGTATCTAATACAAAATTAGTTTGTAATTTTGTATAATTTTACATTACAAATTGTAATATTATGAGAAAAATATTTACCATTTTACAATTACGATTTATAAAAGTAATTATATTATAAAGAAAATTTTATTCTATATTTGTAGAAAAAGTCACAGTATTACTAAATAAAGTCTATTAAAAGAAGTCATGATGTCAGAATTAAGGGTTATTTTACATGAAAAAGTTTTTATATTACAATAATAAAATTACAATTTTAACAGGAAACGTTGTGATATAACAACTGATTTAACAGATCAGAAGTTACAGTTTCACAAAAAAGCACCTTATTATCAACATATTCATTTAAAAAAGAAACTTGAGAATAAAATCAAAACTATGGCTTCTTCTGATCAAAATCTCAATTATTTTTAATATAATGGCCCTAATATATTTGAAAATGAAATAAGATCGCACATGGCCATTTTGAAAATAAAAAGTCTTTAAAAAAAAACCCTTTTTAACTTAAATTTTATTATAATATAATACATTATTGGTCAATGGACTTTTTCATTTTCATTTTAGTTTGTTTGTAATTATGCATTTTCAAACATGGAATTTAGATTTCTATACTTTAATTAACACAAATTAAAGGTATAATTTCACTTTGATGAGATGGTTTTATTTTAATATTGGCCACTCTTGACTTCCATAATGTGTTATTTCTGGAATCATGTGTCACGATCCCGTCGCTGTGCCGTCTTAGTTGTGTTGTTTCTTGTGGTCCCTCCACACCTGCCCTGCTCCCAGTGTTCCCCCAGCCAATCAGCTGCCTGTTCTCCTGTTTAATCACCTGTTCCCTCGTTAGTTCAGTTTGTATTTAAGTCCTGTTGTTTAGTTCAGTCTTTGTTGGCTCCTCTGTTCCATTCTGGTTCTGGTTCCTGCTGTCTCCTGCATTTGGTTCGAACATTTCTTTTGTTTTCTGGATCTCGTGCTGCGTTTGCTGTCCAGGGTTTTGTGACGGGGGGGAAGGACGGCATCGTGGAGCTCTGGGACGACATGTTTGAAAGATGTCTGAAGACCTACGCCATCAAGAGAGCCGCTCTGTCCCCGTCGTCCAAAGGTATCACACACCTGATCTCACTTTTTATTTCTTCACATTTAATGTTACAGCATCTGAACCCAGCTGTTTATAAATCAGGGCTGCTGCTGGAGGACAACCCGTCCATCAGAGCCATCACTCTGGGTCACGGTCACATCCTGCTGGGGACCAAGAACGGAGAAATCCTGGAGATCGACAAGAGCGGACCGATGACGCTGCTGGTTCAGGTCAGACAGAGGAGTGTTAAAGTTAAAAATTGCGTTACAATTTGCAATGTTTTATGTCTCTTTTTGCATGAAAATTGCAGGAATTGGGAAAAATTGTAAGCAAAGGAAAATACTGAGATCTGACAGTCTGAAAGGTTGAGTTTGAGTTTGTTTCTGGAGATGAATGATAACCGCTGTGTGTTGCGTTCAGGGTCACATGGAGGGGGAAGTTTGGGGTTTGGCGGCTCACCCTCTGCTTCCTGTCTGCGCCACCGTCAGCGACGACAAAACCCTGAGGATCTGGGAGCTTTCAGCCAACCACCGCATGGTCGCCGTGCGGAAACTCAAGAAAGGTGAGGAGGAGAAAATAAAATAACATCCCATAATATTTATCTGTTATTATATTTACCATAAGATTCACCTGTATGTGTGTGTGTGTGTTACCTGCGTCAGGTGGCCGCTGCTGCTCCTTCTCTCCTGATGGTAAAGCTCTGGCGGTTGGTCTGAACGATGGCAGCTTCCTGGTGGTGAACGCCGACACGCTGGAGGACATGGTGACCTTCCACCATCGCCGGGAGCTCATCTCCGACATCCGCTTCTCCCAAGGTACCTGAACGCACCACACAGGTGTGACACAGGTGTGACATAGGAGGAGGGTGATTGGTCACGGTGCTCTGTGTGTTGCAGACGCAGGGAAGTACCTGGCCGTGGCGTCCCATGATTCCTTCGTGGACATCTACAACGTCCTGACCAGCAAGAGAGTCGGCATCTGTAAAGGAGCCGGCAGCTACATCACGCACATCGACTGGGACGCCCGAGGTGACCACGCCCACCTGCACCTGCTGCTATACTAACTTTTAGCTGCACAGGCTAACTGTTAGCTGCACAGGCTAACTGTTAGCTGCACAGGCTAACTGTTAGCTGTACAGGCCATTCAGATGTTCACGATCCACAAAGGATGAATCCTAAAAATGTTTTGATCCTTTGACGCCTCATATAGCGCCATCAGCAGTTTATTATGAAGTTGGATATATCAGAGTTTTTAGAGTTTTCTGACTCAGTTGGTTTGAGTGTTATTTACAAGTCAGAATCTCACAATTACAATAATTCAAATATATCATAAATGCAGCAATAGCCAGTCATGCTATCATGCTGAGTTTGAATGTTAAGATTAGCATGACAGCAAGCTAACAAGCTAACCAGCTGAATGTAAATGCTAAACTTGGCAAGCTAAAATGCCAAATGTTAAATGTTAGAATATCATGTTAGGATTAGCTTGTTGGTAATCTAACAAGTTAGTTAGACATGTGTAGCGGGTGTAATTATCAGTGAGTCACATCTTACAAATAATAGCGATGCTTAACAGTCCCAGTCTAGTCAAACCCTTCAGATCAATAACAATACAAACATAACAGCGGAGCTAAATGCAGCAGCGAGATACTCATCACCAAAACCAGCAACAAACAGTTCAGTTCAGTTTTAAACTGTAGTTTAATCCAAGCAAGCAAACCAAGATTAATCAAATAATCACATTAAATGGTAGCGGTAACATACTTAACATTATGTATTAAACATACATTATAATATTAGCATGCTAACATGCTAAATATCACCAAAATTTGTGTCTTTGCATCTTAACAAGCTAACACACTGGTCTTATAATAAATGCACAGCTTGTTATAATGCCAACATATTAGCAAGATAACATGTCAGATATTACTTAACATGGATTGTAATTGTATAGCACCGTTCTAGTCTTCCGACCACTGAAAGTGCTTTTACACTACGAGTCACATTCATACACTGATGGTGCAGCCATCATGGGGTTCAGTATCTTGCCCAAGGACACTTCAACATGTGGATTGGAGGAGCCGGGAATCGAACCGCCGATCTTCTGATTGGTGGACGACCTGCTTTATCTCCTGAGCTACAGCCGCCCCAAATGTTATACCACATGCTGTTAGCTGTTCTTTTTTGTTAGCATTTAGCTCAAAGTTCAGTTTTTTCCAAGTTTTTTTTTTTTTCTCCATTTTTCCTCCAACAGTTTGTGTTGTGATGAACATTTCAGTCTCTGGAGGAGGTTACATCTCAGTCAACACATAAAACTACAAACCGTTAAACTCCTCAGAGTCTCAGTCAAGTGACTGTTAATGAATCTTCAGTCTAAGTTTCCTGATGTTTTTGTCGACAGGTAAACTTCTGCAGGTGAACACAGGAGCCAAAGAGCAGCTGTTCTTCGAGGCTCCACGAGGACGCAAACAGAACATCAGTGTGGCCGAGGTCAGTCTGTTTGACTCATTTCTGTTTCTGTCAACACGTTTCTGTCGACACGTTTCTGTCAACACGTTTCTGTCAACACGTTTCTGTATGTTTCCAGTTTGAGAAGCTCGACTGGGCGAGCTGGACGTCAGTTCTAGGTCCGACCTGCGAGGGAATATGGCCGACGCTCAGCTTTGTCCACGCCACCTCGCTCACCAAAGACCGCAAACTGCTCGCCACCGGAGACGACTTCGGTTTCCTCAAACTGTTCAGCTTCCCGTCCAGGGTGAGACACTGTCAGCTCTGAGTCATCTCAGCCAAACGACTCGCAGATCACATGTTGTTCTCATTTTGCCTCCTCTGTGCGACACACTCTGACTTCAGGGCCAGTTTGCAAAGTTTAAGAAGTACGTGGGTCACAGCACCAACGTGACCAATGTGCGTTGGTCCAATGACGACTCCATGCTGCTGTCAGTGGGCGGAGCCGACACGGCGCTGATGATCTGGACCAGAGAGCCGCCGGGACACAAAGAGAGCAAAGCCGTGGACAGCGAGGAGTCGGACGATGACACTGAGGAGGACGGAGGTAAAACAGTCCAAACAAAAAACATTTAAATTGAACCACAAAGGTTTTATGGACGTCCGATTCATTTATATTCATTTATATTCATTTATTCATCGATCAACAGAAAGAAAAGAAATGAGCCAGAGTTGTCTGTCCCTGATCAGATGTTTAAAATGGAAAATCATCTGCAAGCAGCGTTGAACGAGCCTTCGCACCCTTGCTCACGTTGGGGCGTGGCACAGTCCAAGGGCTTCTGTCACAAGCATGTAGATGTTGTCAGACCTGGGCTGACAGGTCTGACTTTACAAACATGTAAAGTTTGGTGCAGATTGGAGCATTTACATGTCTGTCTTGCTCATCCCTGTGTCATCAAAATGATGCAAGTTTTCGGCCCGTTCACTTGAATTTCAATTAGTAAACAAAACTCTTGATGAGTTTGTGTGTTTTATTTTTAGGAAAGTAAAGACTTTTAACCCACATGACCTGGTCAAAGTGTGATTGACATGTGTACTGTCAGGTGTGTAGAGACAATAAGTAACTGATACTCATATATTTGAATGGAGAGTGTGAGTGAACCGCTAGGTGCTCGGGTCCTAATAAAGGAAAAACTGCAGTACAGAGCTACAAATTTTAGTTTTGATTTTATTTTTCTGCAGCAGTTTATCACTAAACTGTCACTCTCACTCCATGTTTTCCCTTCCCCTCATAGGTCATCCCCACTACTCAATTATACATATAAGACTCATAATTATTGTAAAATAAATGATAATAACACCAAACTTCATACAAAGTTTGTATATAATGTACTGTATGTATATAGACCTTTCTGCTGTATCCTACAAAAATGAGCTGCATTCAACCCCCCCCCCCACTTTCTTCCCTCCTTCTCAGCTGGAGAGAAGGATTTCAGAGTACTCCTCTTGTGAAATCTCCTCATAAATCCCATGACTTTGGCCAAATCTTACATTAAAAATCATATTTTAGTAGGAAATTTCGTCACAAATCCATTGATACAGGTTTGAAAGTGGTCAGACTTATAGTTTAGACGTCAGAAGCCTCTGTTTGACACAAAGTTCATGCCCATAGATTGCCTCCCCATTGGTTTAGATTGTAAGGGTGATGTGGCACTGCAACTTTCAGGGCTATAAAATCTAAACCGTTCGAGTTATTACAAAGTTTTTAACAACTTTTATTCAGCACAGTGTCATAAGTCATGTATTAAAGTTTGAAGCCGATACCATTAATGCCTTAGGAGGAGATAGCGTTTATTCAAGGTCCAAAATTGGCGCAAAGTTTACTTTGATGGGCTTATTGTGGACTTCCTGTTGGATTTAGGTCAGGGGGGTCAGCGTATGATTTGTAGGTCTTGATGAGATGAATAATTGAATTTTGGTTTGATCTCTCTAAGACGTTCCTACGGGCCGTGGCGGCCATCTTACATACGTAGGTGGCGCTATAGAGCACATTTTGGCATTGTGGGGGATAATTTTTACATTTCATCAAATCTTTCACCAGACCTGATGTGCGTGCCAAATTTGGTGAGTTTTTGAGCATTTTTAGGGGGTCAAATTTAGGGTTGAAGTGGCGTAATAATAAAGAAAGAAACAGAACAGGTACAAGAGGGTCTTCACTCTTTGAGACTCACCGAGCTGTTTGTATCTGAAGTTTCCCCTCAGACTGTGATCCTGGAGGAGGTTTTCCTCTTCACTTCAATACAGGTTGTTTTTTTTTTTCAGGAACTGCAGCTGATTGGCTCCATGTTTGTAGTTTTTTTTTGTCTTTTATTATTTTTTATAAGTTGCCAGTTCAGTGAGATGGTTTCATGTTGAGTCATTTTTCGATCTGCTTCATGCTTTGTTGTTTGTTTATTTTAGTTTAGTTACATGTTTATTCATATTGTAAACAGACTGAACTCATTTCAACTCATTTCTTTTTAACATGTTTTAAATTTGTCCTGAAAGTCTTGTTTTTCTTCAAACAACACAAATCATAATATTATCAGAATAATATTTATGATTTACAATTTACAAAAGTAATTATATTAAAAGTAAAGATCCAATTTTATGAGTAAAAGATATAATATTTTAAGAATAAAGCCACAGTATAAAAAAGTAATACTACAAAAAGCACCTTATTATCAGGTTATTTGTTTTGTGATGAAAACTTGAGGAAAGATGAAAAATGTCAATAAAGACGCTTTCAGACAGCAGCAGCTGTGTCACCATGGCAACCACAGGAAACCCACCGACACCAAAATGATGCTGTTTAACACCTGGACGCACCTGCAGGACTGATGACATCACAGCTGGTCTGGAGCCAATCATTGTCCAGTATTCAACTGACAGTGTGATGTGAAGGTCCTGCAGGGAACCGAGCTGAAGCTGAACTAGAAGTGTGACCGTCGGATTTATCGCTGAGTCGTGTTGTTGTGTTTTCAGGGTACGACAGCGACGTGGCCCGAGAGAAGGCGGTGGACTACGTCACCAAGATCTACTCGGCCAGCATCAGGAACATGTCAGGAACCAAACCTCACCTGCAGCACAAAGAGCTTCCTGTGGAGGAGAGGTACCTTCATCATCACCTTTATCATTACACTGACTGACACACAACATTAAAAGCTGCAGCGCTGGAAAGTAATTCAGTACATTTACTTCCAGTACTGTGTGTGTTCTCTGTCATCAGACCTCCTGTGAGCCGAGCGGCGCCGCTGCCCGACAAACTGCTGAAGAATAACGTGATCAAGAAGAAGAAAGCGGTGGAGGTCAGTGTGAGCCTTCAGACGCCTCGTTTAGCATCCGCCGCTAACATGCCGCATGTCTTCAAACAGCTGTGTGTGTTTCAGGAGCTCGTGTTGGAGCACGTGTTCGGATATCGAGGCTTTGACTGTCGCAACAACCTGCATTACCTCAACGACGGCACCGACATCATCTATCACACCGCCGCCGCCGTGGTCATCCAGAGCCTGTCCTCCGGTTGGTAAAACACACGGACCAAACTCTTCATTTCAAATGTTGTTGTTGTTGTTGTTGTGGTTGACATCACACTTCCTGTTTCCTGTCCCAACAGGAACTCAGAGTTTCTACCTGGAACACACGGACGACATCCTGTGTCTGACTGTCAATCAACACCCCAAATACCAAAACATCATCGCTACGGGACAAATCGGTGAGTGAAGCCGAACGTTGCAATCGTCAGACAGTCAAACACTTTGACTCTTTGCTGCTCTCATGTTCTTCTTCATGTGCGCTCAGACAGCTAACATGCTAACATGCTAACACTTGTGCAGCAACACAAACAGCTCGTTTACTCTCCAACCTGCTGACTGAGTTCACACTATAAGACTAAATGTGTTTTCCCGCCAATATTTCCAACCAATATTTTGATAAAAGCTCATTTTAACTCAACATTAACTGCATCTCTTCCTCAGCAGATGACCTTTACTTTTACTTTTAGCTTGAACTTGAACCTTGACGTAAATTTTATTTTATTTTTTTTGGTAAACTGCTACTAAAGTCTCTGAGGTTATGAAGGTCAAGAAGGACCTTTCTGGCTCCGTCACAGCAGTGAGCATGCTCAGTAGAGACTTCTGCTGGCCGAGTCAGCTGACTTCCTGTTGGCTCTCTGTTCACTCAAATGATATAAAATAATTTAATCATCATTCCAAATGTTATTGGATCAAATTCTGATAATAAAACGAGTCATTTATTTACTGTTTTACAGCTGCTGCTTTTCCAATAATTGTGTTTGGGGAGAAAAATGCTTTTTGGGCCAGCGTGCATCACGTGACAGACAGGAAGTTGTAATTACACGGTTTGACCACCGTGTCAGGATGGTTTCATAGCCCTTCACACAAAGTTCAGCCTCGTTGAACTTTGTTTCTCTGGTTGTTTTAGGCCGCGGTACGGTGGCCTGCAAGGGCAAACGTGCCGCAAGGTCCAGGTATCATCGGATAATTCGTAATTCAAAAACCAAAAAACGGTAAATCTGTTATTTGTTTCAAAACAAAAAACAAAAAAACGTTTTTGGTGTCAGAATCAAATAACAAAACCAATCAAACCCGGCTGCTTTTGGTTTTTGCCGATTCGTTTTATCGTTTTTCCTTTTTGGATTGAATATCCAGCAGGTCTGCCGACATCAAGACGATTCATTTTTTCATTTTAAACCAAAAACGAAGAACAAAATCACGTGATCTATTCCTTTTTTGTTTCCCAATGAAAATCCAGAAAACCAAATTCAAAAGATTGCGCAATTTTAGTTTAGAAATCAAGTAATTTTGTCAGTTTTTGTCAGATAGCGGAAGCGGCTACATTAGCCTACCCATGATCCTCAGCGACCGTTGCTATGGTGAAGACGCCTGCAACTTAAGAAAACGTATGATGCAAATAGAACAAAAGCAAATTAAGAAAACATCAACACACATGCAGCATTTAGAAAACGCGCCGCAAATACCGCAACACAACGGAAGTGTTTCAGGAGGACGCTAAAGAGTGACGAATGCGTCAATAACTCAAAAGCAAAATGTTGTTAAAACACAAATGAGGCCTCTTTCCTGCAGCAGTAACAACCTTATTTTCACCAGAACGTCCTCTGAGCTGAACTAATAACGTTGATCGTTTTGTGATGTTTGCCCTTATAGGCCACCGTACCGCGGTGTCCGCTAGCTTCAGCTCGCACACAGTAGAACACGACAACTCGAGAGATTTTGCACAGCTGGTCCGTGTTTGGGTCTCAGTTAGCTGATCAAAAGAAAATTAATCACCAACTTTTTTGATAATTGATTATTCATCTCAGTCAATTTGCTTCTTACTTCCTTTCAAGTCTGAATATTTGCTGGTTTTCTAAACATCTGAACAACACGTCTCCTTGGAGACTGTGAGGGACATTTTCACTATTTTCTGCCTTTCAACACCAGATGATTTTGAAGAAATACTTCTATTAATTTGGATAATTATAATAAACATAATAATAAACATGCAGTATAATTTCAAACAGCTGTTTTATCTGCTGGGAATAAATGTTGATGTTGAAACATAAACTGCACTTTAGTTCCTTTTATTCTTAATATACTGTTGAGTCCTCAGTGGAAACTACATCCCGCAGCTCTCTACAGGAAATAATGGTCTTCCTCTGTGTGATGTTGAACCTTGTTCAGCTTTACTAATCGGATCACAGAGCCGTCGTATTGATCAGCGTGTTGTTTTCTGCATGAACTGGCTGCTTTTTGCCCATCGCACCTCTTTTCTTTTTCCTGCTTCCTCATCGTCACCGCCTCACCTTCATCTCCAGGTGACATCACTGACCTGCCAGGTAAGACTCACCTTTCTGCTGTCACTCACTCATCACTCATCCATTCACACACACACACACACACACGCCATCATGTTGTAACTGGTGTGGACGTGTTTAACCTCTCGTGTTGTTCGCTGCCGGTGTGTAGAGGCCGAAGTGTCCGGTGAGTATCGGCAGTCAGGATCCTGCTCAGGTCTGGTCTAGTCCTGGTTGTAGCTCGCCCCCCCCCCCCCTTCAGAGACCATGTCAACACTAATGAGGATTCATATGAAAACACCTGTTTCTCTGCATTCACACTAAACCAACGTTTTCCATCAGATAAAACTGAATGATGTCACCAAGGAAAGATCAACTTTAAAGACCTGACGGACTCTCTGTGATCTCTTCTTCAGTAAACAAAACTGCCAGTTCAATGAATCCCTCCAGAAAACTGTGATTTTGCCATCGAGATAATTAACGCAAATTCAATTAATCTCTGAAATATTCGTGAGAGTTGCATGAAACGTCTGAATCAGCAGCTGCTTGTGGTTCGGACCGATCGTGGCGTTTGGTGTGGCGGTAACTTCAGGTGGAAGATGGACAAACATGATCTCAAGTACAGTATTTTCTGTTTTATAGAACGTTGAGTCCTCATGGTTCTCATGTTCAGCTGTGTTGTTTCTGTGATCTGCAGGAAGTCGTTACGTACGACTCTTCACTGGCAGCAGTTTAAAATAAATCACATTATTTTACTTTGATTGCAATTTTACCACAATAAGAGACATAAAACATCACAAACAGTATTGTAGTTTTTGAGAAAAGCTGCAAAATCAAACATTTCTGGCTGCAATAATCAAAAAAACATAACTCCATCCAACATAAATCGCTGTGTTTAAATAATTTAGTGTCATTTTTATTGATTTCAGTGCAGGAATCTGCCTCATGCTTTGTTATTCAAGATACCGACTTTAATTTTTTAGAAAAGTCTTAAAACAACTGAAATCATTTCATGCACTGACTTTTTTTATCTTTTGAAGAAAACAAAAGTTTTAGGACTTGATGAACGATAGAAGATGTAAAAACAACAGCAGCCGCGCTGTTGAGGCAGAGAGAGTTGATGATGCTGTGTCACCATGGCAACCACAGAAAAAATGACACAGCGTTTCCTGAATGATTGATCAGCATCAGCATCAGTTTGATCATCAGATCTGTATTAATAAATAAATGTTTATGATATTCGTTAAACTCGTTTACCGAAGATGTTCTTCAGCTTAACAGGCGTCAGTTAACAAATCACCACAAAGCACAACAGTGTTCCTGAAGGTTTAACAGGAAGCAGCGAACGACTCAGTTTCCACTTAAAGGCTTTTACCGGAGCTTTAAACAACATCTCACTTTCTTCATCAGTGAATAGAGTTCATTCAGTTGTCTATTTTCTCAGGATTGAAGTTTAGACTGAAGGAGAAGGTTTATTATACAGACGTTTTATTTTACAGGTCCTTTAATTTTACACAAATTTCCTGGAAATTTTCTAAATAATTTGCAGATATTTGGCGGATAATTTTTAGGACATTTTACAGAGAGAGTGGTACAAATTATAAAAAATAATTACGTACTGATGTTATTCTGACCCTTCACAGTTTCCCCATATAATTAGTTTATCTGAACCATAAATAAATATAATAAATACTATTATACATATAATAAATACCTTATGAGTCATTAATAAATTGGTGATTCATCCTTAATTAAGATTCAGATGGTGTATTCTTTAGGTTTTACACATTTTTTAATGGTGATTTTTACATTTTTTTTAATAAATATCGATCAAATTTAATGTGGAACACCCTCTAAGTACAAAAATGTGTATCGGTAACACAAAGAAAAATTTAAATATTTCCATTTTTGTTTATTCTTGGTCACTTTAGGAAAAGTAAAATTATAATATAATAAAATTTCAGACTAAAAAAGCGTTTCAGGTGTTTTTACTACAGTTGTAGTTTCATATGTAGTTTTTTCAATATTTTTTCAACAGTCGCTTAAAAGTCGCTGCTGTTCAGTTTTTCATGTTTTTGAGTTTTTAAACGTCTAATATGCCAATACTGACACACGCAGTATTTTCTGTAGAGAGTCTATAAAGAGTTTATTAACATTTTTTGTAAATTAGCAACTAGAAACCCAAATACAATGAGTGGCTACTTACCAACTAAACTAACCTAACACTTTTTTCAATTTTATTCTTATAATTTGTACCAAATTGCAACACCGTGTCTGTAAAATTACCCATAAAATACCTGCAAATTACATAGAAAATTTCCAGGAATTTCTTGTTAAAATTACACAACCTGTTAAATAAAGTGTTACCAGAGTTTTTCTGTTTGCATGTTAAAGTCTGTGCATAGGACAAAGAAAACAATCTGAAAATGTTTGCGTGGATGGAAAACTTTCATAACAAGTGTTTTCATTTTTGTCCACATTAGTGTGAGCATGGCGGTAGAGAAACTGAAGCCTCTTATCAGCATGTTAAAGTAGCCGAGCCAGCTGGTTACTGTATGTGTCTGTATGCGGTGAGACTGTTGCTCACAGGTTCTTATAGAAGCTGGACTTTGATCTGTTGTTTTGATGCAGATGATATCATTGCATGAATGTCAGGCATGACTGTTCTTTATCTGCCCGACAGGACGCAGTGATTCTGTTATATTAACCCTTTACAGCCATGATCACATGGGACTGTCCATCTGTCCGTCCAAGAACAGCACATCTTGACAACTGCTGAACAGACTGTCATGAATGTTACTGTGGATATTCATCATCTCCATCATGGTGACCTTTTCATCAAGTCAGTTGATTTAAAACAACAGACATGTTAATAGTTATACAGAAAATAAATAGGTAAAAAGGTAACAGGCAAAGAAAAACAATGCAGTCTTTTTAATAATTTAGGGGAATCAAAAGCAGTTGTAAAAAGATGTATCTTAATTAAAAGTGTTGATGGATGGAGAAGACCTGACTCTGAATGTAAACCTTCGCAGTCTGGGAGCACATTGATCCCCTTTTGGACTTTGATTAGGAATGTTGATGGTGAGGAGATGTAGAGAAGATATGAAGGAGGCTGGAGATGAAAGCTGGTGCCGACCCATTCAGTGCTTTAAAAACAAATAAATTCCAGAAAGCTTCTACTAACAACAGACTGTCTTGCAGATTTCTTGCATCTTTAAGCCCCAAAAACTTATTGTCTGTTTTGTTCCTGTTGCTTTTATTCAGTTGTTTTCAGCAGTTTTGTGACTCCTCTGAACTCTGCTGCCTGTAGTTTGTTTTGGGTCTTGACTTGTCTTGAGCTGACTTTAGACTCAGAAGAACGTAGTCCTGTGTGATTATGGCCAAAGGTGTTAATACTGTTTGCTGTAAATGTTTGGATACAGGTTTTTGATTTTCCCAACTCTGTATCCAAAATGCAGACACTTACCAGTTCTGCTCTGTTGAATCAGCATGTCAGTACCAGTCTCCTCCTACCGCTGAAGAATATGGAAGTACTGAATGATCCTTAAGTAGATTAAGATATATGGATTGGTCACCTACTTGCCTATGTCTTCCCTCAACTATCAAATGAAAGCCCTTTCCCCCTCATTGGTTCCATTTGTTCCTTTAGTTCAACAGTCCTTTTCCTCCTCCGCCCTTTTGTTCCTTCTTTGGTTCCTTGATTCCTTGGTTCATGAACTCTTTGATCCCATTGTTCTACTGTTCATCTGTTTTTGGTTTCTTGACTACCTTTTATACCATAGGTGCTTGATTCCCATGTTCCTCAGGTTCCTCAGGCTCTTGTCTGCTCAGTGCCTTTGGTTCCCCTAAGTGCCTTGGGTAATGGTTAAACAGTTTGCGTAATCCTCAGTTCCTTGAGCCCCTTGATACTGTGGTTCTTAGGTTCCTTGGTCCAAGGGTTCCTCAGTCTCTTTGCTACTTGTTACTGAGGTCATTGCTGCTCAAAACCGTAGCTTTGAGTGACCTTAATTACCAAGGTCATTGGTTCCACAGTTGCTAAGATGTTAAGGTCCTTGGTTGCCCTTGGTCCAGTGGTTCCTTGAATCCTTGGCTAACTGAATGCCTTAGGTCCTTGGTTCCACAGTACCTGAATTCTGTGGTGGTTCTTTGGACCTATGGACCTTCATGGTTTTTGGCTACCTTAATGCCTTGGGTTATTGGTTCCATGGTTCCTTGGGTCCTTAGGTCCTGGGCTGCTTGATGCCCTGACTCCTGGTTCCTATGGTTCTGGTCTCTTCTCACAGGTCTCGCCCCGTCCATCCATGTGTGGGACGCCATGACCAAGCAGACGCTGTCCATCCTCCGTTGTTCTCATGCTAAAGGTGTTGGCTACGTCAACTTCAGCGCTACAGGAAAGCTGCTGCTGTCTGTCGGTGTGGAGCCTGAACACGCCATCACCGTGTGGAGGTGGCAAGAAGGTATCAAAAAATTATTCTACTCTAAAATCAGGCAAACTGGTGTGATTTATTTATTTATTTAAAAAATGTAACTCATGTAATGACTTTTCCAACATCTAAAGGACAAGAAGCTGTTGCGATTGATCACAGTGAAAGGAGCTGAGGATGAGGATTCATTAATTCTACTTTTTCTAGCTGATGGACACCAGAAACCTGAAAGAAATGTTTACACATTTCCATCTGAGAGCATTTTAGTGCAGAAATCAGAAACAAGTTCTTGGTAACTTTTGAAATCAGTTTGACATTTATATTCCACACATATTCACAGAGGTGGTGTGTTGTTAGCTAGCTAAACCTAAGATCTGCAATTCTCCATCCACTGGCTGTTTTTAGCTAATACACATGAAAAGATAAAATTTGCTCGTGTTGATATATTACAATGCATGAAGACATTTCTGTAAGACTACATAAACTATTTTGCTGCGAAGAGCCTTCTGCGTTGTCGTTACAGTACAGAATAAGCAAACTGAGTATTAATATGTATTTACCATGGAGAGATATCCACAGTGACCTCTGACCTCTCTGCCAGGCACCAAGGTGACCAGTAAAGGCGGCCACGCTGAGCGGATCTTTGTGGTAGAGTTCAGACCGGACTCTGACACCCAGTTTGTGTCGGTGGGAATCAAACACATCAAGTTCTGGACGCTGGTCGGAGGTTCGCTCATGTACAAGAAAGGAGTGATCGGCTCGGTGGAGGATGGACGCATGCAGACCATGCTGTCTGTGGCCTTTGGTGCTGTAAGATAAATACTGTCATTATCGTTAACATTTTATCAGTGGTCTTTCTACTTCCCAAAACTTATGGAACTAACTGTAAAGCCAACCAGATTTGAGCTGAACTAGAAAATGACTCACCTTAAAACGTATAATATGTAAATATTTACAGCACTTTCTATAAATTTGTTTCAAGTCATTGTTTTTCTCATCTAGAACAACTTGACATTCACTGGTGCTATAAACGGAGATGTGTACGTATGGAGGGAGCACTTCCTGGTGCGGGTGGTGGCGAAGGCACACAGTGGTCCAGTCTTCACCATGTACACCACGCTAAGGGACGGACTCATCGTTACCGGGGGGAAGGAACGGCCGTGAGTACCCACAAATCTACATATTCATTTTAGCTACCGTTTGGAAAGTGATAAAAAAAACTCACAAACAAGTGATTCCTTCATATTCACAGAAGTGTTCGGTCTATTCAGCCTATGGCCAGTCATATAACTTGAACAATCTGGGTCTTATTGTTCTAGTATCTATAGGTTATTGTAACGTTCAGTTACATAAGATTGTCCATCATTGGATCAGGGTCTTATTGTTGTGGAGGTGTTTTTGTGCCTCGGTCTCTGGTAGGGTCACTGGTCCCAGGTAATGGACCGGACAAATGGTTTGTTCTTGACTCTTATGTTTTATTCAACATGTTCAGAAAGAATCTCAGCAGGAATAGTGACGCCAGGCCCAACTCTTGGACACTTTGGGGTGGAGCTTTTAGGTGAGGATTTCAGTTAGCTGATCTGGATCCTCACTGGTTTCTGTTGTCACAGCTCCTAATCTTCCTGTAGTCCACCTTGTGGAATGCAAGCCCTGTAACTCTGCCAGTCCCTGTCAGACCTGATCCTTATGGGCTCAGTCTCTGTCAAGGAAAGAATAGGAGTGAGGTGTGGGTCTGCTGGGCAAGGAGCATGGCTAAGGCACATCCATGTCGGGACTCCACCACCCCTCAAAATGAATAGCCAGGACCCTCAGCTAGGACATCTGCAGGAATCCTGGCCTCTGCAAGGGACTGGCAGCTTTTGGTGGACAAACAGCTCAAGCTCCCTCAGCACATCACAGTCACCATCTTGAGACCAGATATTGTTGTAGCTAACAGTCCCATAGGACTGAAGTCGGATTAGCCTTAGCTGGGTCGCCTTGAGGAGGGCGTATGATGTTGAAAGACCCAAAACACCTGATAATTCCAGGAACATCACTGAAGATGTGTCCATGAGCATCAGCAGATGTATTTGCTCACTGATTTAATAAATGCATTGACAATTTGTTGATTAGAAAAGTTACATCGTGCAGAAGTGCACAAAGTCTGAACTTTGTACTTAAAACTGTGATGTTTGTTGGTGTGTTTGCAGCACTAAAGAGGGCGGTGCTGTGAAGCTTTGGGACCAGGAGATGAAGCGTTGCAGAGCGTTTCAGCTGGAGACTGGCCAGCCGGTGGAGAATGTCCGATCTGTCTGCAGAGGGAAGGTACGAGCTAGATCTGACTATTAAATTGAACTCCTTTAATCCAAATGTCACTTTCAGTGGTACAGTCCTAACAACCACTGGAAAACACTTCAGTTCATGTGCACTTCCTAGTTTTGTGAACTAATGTCCAGCATGCAATGCACAATCTGTATCTCTGTATCTGGATTCCTGCCACTGGAAAAACAACTTCAAACATTTTGCCATGTCTGTTTCTACCTTGATGATCCAGGGTAAAATCCTGGTGGGAACCAAAGACGGTGAGATCATTGAGGTTGGAGAGAAGAACGCTGCCTCCAATACAATGATCAATGGACACACTCAAGGAGGGATCTGGGGTTTGGCGACTCACCCTTTCAAAGACGTCTTCATCTCCGCCAGCGATGACGGAACCATCCGGATATGGGACCTGGCTGACAAGGTACCTGTTTGAAGACTGAGGGTGGAGACTCTGCATTCAGCATTAATTTACCTTCAGGGGTATTAGATCAAGACACACAGTTTGTATGTCTTGCCCTGCTGCAAGCCTGCAGCCTGTTAACTGTCTGCTCACACGTTCTGTTGTTTTCTGTGTTAGAAACTACTGAACAAAGTGAGTTTGGGTCATCCCGCCAAATGCACATCCTATAGCCCCAACGGAGAGATGGTTTCCATCGGCATGGAGAACGGAGAGTTCATCGTCCTGCTGGTCAACTCCCTCACTGTCTGGGGCAAGAAGAGAGACCGCAGCGTTGCCATCCAGGACATACGGTAGGACATTAAGGTTTAACAGATATTAGAAGATACATTAGGACATCATTCTGTAGCTGCCAACCTACATTTGTAATGAGCTGAACTCTTTGTTCTCTTTGTGGTTTGTGTTTTAGATTCAGTCCAGATAACCGGTTCCTGGCAGTGGGTTCGGTTGAAAGTGCTGTGGATTTCTATGACCTTTCTCTTGGACCTTCCCTCAACCGGATTGGTTACTGTAAAGACATCCCGGGCTTCGTCATCCAGATTGACTTCTCTGCTGACAGCAAACACATCCAGGTTAAAAAGTCTATAAACCTTCAGTCAATCTTACTGCATGTTGAGTTATGGCCTACGTGTACTGGGTCAGAACAATCATTTGAAGGAGCCTCATGCATCAATGAAATAACTCAAATTTAAAATCTCTTTCATTTCCATCCCAGGTGTCCACCAGCACCTACACTCGGCAGGTGCATGAAGTTCCTTCTGGGAAGGTCGTCACAGAGCCACTTGTCATTGAGAGGATCACCTGGGCTACCTGGACCAGGTGAGTCTGGCTGAGACATTCATAAAGGTCAGATAATGCCACATAGTGTATGACATGTGTAGCTTTGGGGACACAGGACACAGGGAATACTGTATACTGAAGATCTCAGGTAAAATGTTTTACTACAGAACGCTGGGAACAGACTGTCAAGCTCAGGGAACTACGTAAGTTTAGACCCTGAGTTTGTATGTTGGGGAACTGACTGAATAACCCAGGGAACATACTAGAGAGCTCAGGGAGGGAACTAACTCGAGATCCTGGGGAACCAGAGCCAAGACAGCTAAATTTACAGGTTAGGGAAGATAAAATAGAGTTCAAGGAACATACTAAAGGGCCTATAGGGAACACCCTGTAGATCTAAGGAAACGTAGGAAATGTAGAAAGGGAACTAACTGTTGAGCCGAGGGATAGTACTATAGTGCCTAGGGAACATACAGCAGAGTCTAGGGAACTTACTTTATATCCTTGGGAAAATAAATTCACGCTTAGGCATCTTAATGTAGAACCTAAGGAACTACCTGTACCCGTTGAGTCTAGGGAACATATTGTTGATTTTTAAAGAACATGCTGTGGGGTTTAGGGAACATATTGTTGATTTTTAAAGAACATACTGTGGGGTTTAGGGAACATATTGTTGATTTTTAAAGAACATACTGTGGGGTTTAGGGAACATATTGTTGATCTTAAAGAACATACTGTGGGGTTTAGGGAACATATTGTTGATTTTTAAAGAACATACTGTGGGGTTTAGGGAACATATTGTTGATTTTTAAAGAACATACTGTGGGGTTAAGGGAACATATTGTTGATTTTTAAAGAACATACTGTGGGGTTTAGGGAACATATTGTTGATTTTTAAAGAACATACTGTGGGGTTAAGGGAACATATTGTTGATTTTTAAAGAACATACTGTGGGGTTTAGGGAACATATTGGAAGACTATAGAAACATGAGGCTGTGGGATCAATCAGATATTGATCAGTGTGGTTTTCTTTGTTTTTCTAGCATCCTGGGTGACGAGGTTCTCGGTGTTTGGCCCCGTAACGCTGAGAAGGCCGATGTTAACTGTGCTTGTGTTTCCCACGCTGGCCTCAACCTGGTGACCGGAGACGACTTCGGCCTCATCAAGCTCTTTGATTTCCCGTGCTCGGAAAAATTTGTGAGTGAACTTCATGTGACAATAACTTCTCACAGATTTCTGACGTGTTTGTCTTTAACAGATAATCTTGGATCCCTTCACCTGCTCTTTGTACCTCCTTCTGATCTTTCCACAGGCTAAACACAAGCGTTACTTCGGTCACTCTGCTCACGTGACCAACGTTCGCTTCTCTTGTGATGATAAGTACGTCATCAGTGCCGGCGGCAGTGACTGCAGGTGAGAATGAAGCTAGTAGTTAGCTCAACCTCTCAGAGGTGCTAGCATTGCTGTAGACTCTCTCTTGCTGTTTTCCTAGTTTGTTCCAGCTTGATGTTTTGTAATGCGCGGTTCAGACTACATAATATCACAGACGTAGGGCATGGTTTTATCATGTGCGGTGTGTCCTAGCGTACAACGCCTCACAATGTCATGACAAAAAGACGAGCGTGTCGTAATTTATCTTGTGTCGCAGAGTACGACAACTTCCACAATGTGTTCTGTGATGTTGACCAATAGGAGGACAGGTGAACTGTAAACATGCTGATGATGGACTGATGTTGTTCGGTATTTCTAAATATATTTTTTTGTCTTCTCTCTATTTTTTGTCTTCTGTAGAAATAAAATTTGATGAAACTGTTCCTTGCATTTGTGAGAACGTCTGAATGAGTATTTAAAGTGAAATACCACCCAAAACACTTATTTTTTAAATTTAGCTGATGACATCATGCTCTACAGAAACTACGACTTGTTTTATGAGGAACCTCTTCAATGGGGCTTAAACTAACCATTATTTTCATAATCGATTAATCTGACAATTATTTTCTCAATGAATCATTTGGCCTATAACATCAGCAAACAATTTACTAAATCCCAAAGTGTCATTATCAAATGTCTTTTTAGTCCAAAACCCCCAAAATATTAAATTTACTACGATGTTAAAACACTGGGAAGCAGTGAATTTTCACCTTTGAGAATCTAAAACAAGAGATTGTTTAAATTCGTCATCCAAACTTTGCTGATGTCTTGCTGTAATGTGATGCTAATGGCTAATGGTAGGAGTGTGAAACAGAGGAAAGCTTCATGCAGTCAGTATCGTACACACCGCTTCAGACGCCATTGTTTGTTTACATTGTTTTTCCTGGAAGACAGATGGCGAGCTATGATTGGTCGGGTACCGACGTGTCGTCCGTCGCGTCTCTCAACAAAGTCTCGCCAAGAATTTATGACTCTATTATCACCAGAGTTGACACAGTGACGTCTTATCAGACATAAACATTATGTAGTCTGAACCTTGAAGATATATTTAGTCCATAATTCTGTTTCTTCCAAGAAGAACATCAGATAACATTACTGACAAAGACATAATATTACTGAAATACAAGATGTTAAATGTTCTGAACAAGAGATACTATTGGCTGCTGGAGGAGACTGTCTGACCAATCAGATTCCACAGATGCTGCAGCTCCTTCAATAAGACTTTACATTAAAACCGTCATTAGATAATTTGTCACATTATAGTTCAGATTTTACTCACTGACGGAAAAAGATTCATTACAGATTTTGTTTTCAAAGATTATCTTAAGTTTTTGTCAGTGAATATTTTTTATCATAGTTTGCATTGATGAAATTAACGCTGGTACTGCAGTGAAAGGGCTTCAGGGAAATACACTTCTCAAGATTTACTTCAAAATAAACAAGTGGAGCCCAGAAACTGTAAACAGCTCACAGCTGGAATAACTGCACAGACTGATCCATCTCACACATTCACAGTAATCTGTCTCTTCTTCTGCAGTTTATTTGTGTGGAAATGCCAGTGAATCCTCCAGAATCTTCCATCAGTCCTTCTTCTTCTCCTGTGATGCTGCACTCACCTGACGCTTCAGTCCCTTTACCTGAAAACACAGGACAGGATGTCTGAACACGAACTGAACCAGTCTGTGAGCTGATGCTGCCGTGTGGGATCGAACCTGTGACACTTTGCTGTGGGACACGCTGTCCCCTTACTACTGTCTCTTAGTGTGACGTCATTCTTCATGTACAGATGATCTTGTTAAATATGTCAGAAAAGATGAAAAAAAAAGAGAAAAGTGCAGTTTTTCTTTAAAAGAAGTGGTAGCTGTATCATGTAGCAGTGTTTCCAGTGTCAGTATGTGCCTTTCTCACAAACTCTGACCAAACATTTGATACAACTTTATTTATAATCGTGGTGCTATGAAACGTGATCATTTAGGGCTTTTACAAATATGGATGATGAGTACTGTCGTTGTATTGTTTGTTTTGTATCTCGTACTGTATGATGATGATGATGATGATGATGATGATGCAGTTATATTTCTCTGCGCTGAGCTGAGCGGATGCATCAGGCGGCTCGTACAAAACTGATGTAAAAAAAAAAAAAAGAATAGAGGAAAGATGGATCTTTGTTTGATCCCAGTTATAAAAATCGAAGAGAGAAAATAGTTTAGATAAGACTTAAAAAAAAACTCTACCTCAAAATACAATTAAGTGAAACTAAATAGTAATAGATAATATTTAAGGTAGAAGATACATATTTAATAGAATTTCATTAAGCAGAACTTGAGATACAACATGATGCCGTTACTTCTGTTTCTGCATTTAAGAGAACATCTGAAGGAGGATTTAAAGGGCGATACCAACCAAAACACTTATTTTAAATTTATTATTAGAATTATTTAGCTGATGACATTGTGCTCTACACAATCTGTGACCTGTTTTAATAATCGATTAATCTGCTGATTATTTTCTAAATGTTTCCCAGAGCTCAGAAGATTGTTGTCAAATGTCCAAAACCCCCAAAATATTAAAATTACTACAATGCAATGCAATGCAATGCAAACACTGAAAAGCAGCAAAGTTTCACACTTGAGAAGCTGAAACAAGAGATTGTTTTTACTTCAACAATTAATTGATTATCAAAATAGTTGTCGATTAAATTTCTGTCAATCGATTAACTGACTGATCATTGCAGAGGTAAAATCTTCCTTCAGTCTTCTGGTGTCGTCCAAACTGACATGTGAAACATTGACCCACTGAAGTGTTTTGACATATTTTTACGTTATAAATATATATACGTATATATACAGTATGTATATCATCAGTTAAAGGAGCTGATGACATGTTGGTGGTAATATTTAAAACTTGTGAACACAAACTTATAACAAATAGTAAATGTTGCTGTTGTAAATGCTAACTATGGTGACAAATACAGTGCATTTCCTGTCGCTGTTTCACAACAAAAGCATCCATGTGATTCTCCTATGCAAAGCTTTTAATGTGAAACATGAGCAGCAGGAAGTGATAGCTTTGAATTGGCAGCAAGTTATTTATTTATTTATTTATTTATACAATTATTTATTTAACAGGGACAGTGCACATTCATAAACGTTGCTGTAAATGCATCAGAGTTACGTCTGTAGTCTCTAGACGGATGCTACAAGTCAACAGAAATTAAATAAAATAAGATTTGAAATTACAAAGTTAGTACAAAGTTGGATAATTTACCATGTAGGGCAATAATAAAAAGAGAAGAGAATATTAATGTCAGTAAAAAGACATTATGCTGCAGTGTATTGTCATTAGATGCAGCTCTGAGCCTTCTGATTGGTGAAAATTAACAAATCACCTTCCAACTGACACATTTTCTAGATGTTTTGGTCGTGCTGCCACCATCAATCAGAGAAAAAGTAAATAATTTATGAGTTTAATTGAATAATTAGTTAAAATAGTTAAGGGTTCTCTTAATGAATGATAGCACAAAACTAGTATTTTATTAAAGACCAGTGGACACTCAAACACATAAAGACCACCAGAAACTGTAGTACAAGATGTCCATCTCATCTCTGATTGGCTGTAAACTGCTCTCAGCCATCTTCTAACAGCAGCTCCAGAAGAATTTCACCTTTCAGTTGATTTGAATTGAAGCTTCGGTACTGAAGGAACTTTTATTGAGTCACTTCTTTACTTGCGGAGTTCCACAGGGTTCAATGTTGGGTCCCCTCTTATTTTACCTTTCCATGATTCCACTTGGACATTTGTCAGCTGCGAATGCTACAATCGTTTTCACATATGTGTGGAAAACACCAAACATAGTTCAGGTCAACAGTTAAACCACAGTTCATTAAACTACAGGTTACCATAGCAACAAGAGTGATGCCTCAGCTAACTAGTGAAACAAACGTAAAACTGACTTCAAACATGGAGGATTTAAACACAGCTTGTTTCTTTGTTCAGTGGACTCGATAGAAGACAGATTACAGTAGAGACAATAGTGGACTCCACTGAGTCTGTTTTTGTACATGAGAACACCTTGCATAATAACATATTTTAAAAATACTAAACCATAAGCATCAAGAATTTTATACCCCAAAATGAATATATTACATCCCGAGAATCAAACTGTAGTACTTATATTCTATTTTCTCCCAGAATGTAGATGGAATAATGTTAGTATGATGTTTATCGCTGGTGGTTCTGGTTTTGTTTGTGTAACAGCAGATTTATTTTGATGAAAAATGAAAAGATTTTAGCTGTAACTGTTTGAGTGTTGCGAGATAATCTACAGATACTTTCCTGTGGAGTTTAGTTTACTCAAATTTTAAACTCAGTCTTTAATAAAGTGATCTCATAAACCTGCCAAGCATGATAACTGTCATATTATTAACTATGGGGCATGTTATGCTAACATTAGCCAAAAAACCCTGTTTATTTTAGTGCCCCCATTTTGTACAAATAGTTTTGAGTGTTCAAAACTATTTGAACTCAAAACCGAAATGACAAAGTTTGGCGGATAATGAGCTAATATAAGGTAGCTAGAAAACTAATGTTATCATGCTGACACATTAACTTGCTAGCTAACAAGCAGCTAAGGGTATGTTACAGGAACAGTCTGGCATTTACTGAACTCTTGTTGTCCAGAATCACATATTTAGGTCCAGGATGTGTACTAGCTTAGCACAAACACTGAAAGCATGGGGAAAGCTAGTCAAAGCAGCCCAAAACAGCTAGCATAACGAATGTTACAACAGGTATTAAGAGCTCGTTTGCATGTCCTTGAGGCTAATTTGGCTTCAGGAATGAAAATGACTTGACTAGCTTTGACTGACGTTATGCTAACTGTTTGTCACTAAATTATTTTGCAGTAGCTGCAACTACCAAATGCTTTGGCTCGTTCACAGACATATCAATGCTACACCATCACAGCTCATCTGCACGCTGCAGTCTCGTCAATAACACCCCCGTGGAAATCAAAAATTAACTGAGAGGTTTCAGACTAACTTGCATTTGCGTAGCACACAGACTGGAAGCAGTCTTTGCTAGCTAGACTAACAGTTTCCCCCTGCTTCCAGTCTTTTTGCTAAGCTAGGCTAAATACATCCTGAACCTATTGTTGTACTGGACTCCCTGCTAATAAGAAGACTGTTCATTTAAAATGTAGTTGCAGTGTTTAGGATTTAGTGGCATCTGCAACCTCACCGCTAGATGCCACTGAATCCTACACACTGCTCCTTTAAATAAGCTGTTGACTGAAATACTTTAATGTTTCATGTTATAACATTTGATTCTCTGCAGCAGGTTCGGCTCAGACATCTTGTGGTTTCAGTAAAATCTAAACGAGCGAAGCCTCAACGTGGTCGTGCCACTCGGCTTTTTTCTCATCTGTCAAATTTTGTCATCAAAATAAAAAAAGTTTACAGTATAGAGAAAGTATATTCTTGTGTAGAACGTGTATAAGTACGTCTTTTACAATAAAAGTATAAAAAACTAAAACATGTTGGCAGTGAGTTTTTGAACATTTTATTCATCACATGTAACATGCTGTGATCATTTATTATTCTAAATAAACATTTAGGAGATTCATGTGAGGAAATATTCATTCAATAGTTTGGAGCAAAATATAAAATATTTTTTTATGATAATTATAAAAATGTAAAGTATTAATTTCCGTTTACCCCCATATTATCTGTGCAGTCTGATTTTTGTTGAAGTGTAAAAATGAGTAAAAGACACAATAAGACATGACATCATGTTTTACTGCGGACATAAACTCTGTAAAACTAAACCTCATCAACATCAATATAAATAAACTTTGCCTTTATAAAAAGATGTGAAGGAGAAATCAGTGAAAGCAACGTCGGCGTTATGTTAGATATCTAAAATCTAAATTACATTTAATACTCTACAAACTGAGCTGGTTAATGCAGAATGATGCAAACACCTGACTGTGTCTCTGCAGTAAATTAACAGTGTTTTTACCCTACAAATGTTTGATCCTTTTCTAATATAGATAATATGCCCCGACTGTTATTGATCACATATGTGTGGATACCAGCTCACAGACAGATGAAGGAGATGAAACTGTGGACGCGTTAACAAGAACGAAACACGATCAGCATCATTAACTAACACACACACACACACACACACACACACACACACACACACACACACACACACACACACACACACACACACACAGGAGGAGAAGGAGAAGAAGAAGAAGAAGAAGAAGAAGAAGAAGAAGAAGAAGAAGAAGAAGAAGAAGAAGAAGAAGAAGAAGAAGCAGCTCCCGGTAGTTCCCCTCCCCGCCGGCGGGGGCGCTGTCAGCTGATCCCAGGCTGTCAGCTGGGTGTCATGGCGGCGCCCTGTTAGAGGTTCATATCACGGTGAAGCTGAACCTCAGAGTGAGTCGTTACTTCAGGATGAGCTGAGAGAAGAAACGCGTCACTATCAGGTGAGACATCACACCTGCAGTTTACCTGCAGACGCTGTTGCTTCCTGTCCGCTCTCACGCCACAGCACCAAACCTCACTGACGGAAGGTGTGTTTCAGTGCTGACAGGTAAACACACCTGGACAGCTCTTCTTCAGGCCTTTCTCGGAAACGTTGGCTGCTTCTAGAAGACTCGGCGTCGATATAATCCAGTAAACTGCTGTAACTTCAGCAGCGTGTTAGTTTATTCAGGACGTCACTCACCTTCACCGCGGCCGGAAACGGTTTAAATCCAGTAAAAAATGACATAGATCTGGTGTGATGTCAGTGTTTGTGTGAATTGACAGGTCTCGCTAGTAAATTCAGCCTCCTTATAATATAATATAATATAACATAATATAATATAATCCAGTTTATGTGTTTCAGCTGCAGGCACCACTGATGATCCTGCTGGTGCGTTCAGGAGCTCTGAAGACATCGTACTTATTTTATTTAACCAGATTCATTCTCATGGAAAAGGGACGACTGTTGAAGTTGAAGAGAATCTCAGTCAAATGTTTGAATGTTGCACCAAAACTCATATTTATTAAACTGTTCTGTGTTTGAGACGTTGTTGGTTTCCAGCAGACGACTCTTAAATCTCTGATGCTTGAGTGTCCTTGAACGCACCAACAGGGAGGATTTCCCTGCTGTTATTCAAGTACATTTACTGTAGTACAGTTTAATGTACTTGTACTTTACTTGAGTATTTCCATGTGATGCTACTTTCTACATTTCAGAGGGAAATATTGTACTTTCTACTCCACTACATTTATTTGACAGCTTTAGTTACTTTTCAGATGAAGATTTGACACAATGGATAATATAACAAGCTTTTAAAATACAACACATTGTTAAAGATGAAACCAGTGGTTTCCAACCTTTTTGGCTTTTGACGTCTTACAAAAAGCAGTGTGTAGTCGGGGTCACATTTCACATGTCTATGAGTTGTTAACAGCTCCACCAAATAGTGATTTTTCCCTCTAAACTTCTCACATGCTTTCATTTCAATAAATGTTCAAATGATCCAATATTTCAGCAAAAATCAAAGATTAGAGAAAAAGTCCAAAAACTGAATCTCAACATGAACTTGAACTCTGCAGGTATGAGTGTGATGTCATCAGTGATGCGGGGCGCCAGGCGGCTCGTCCACGCCGACCCGGCGCTGATCGGCAGCTTCCTGTCCCTGCCCCGAAGCCCCGCCCCCCTGCTCGCCTGTCAGCAGAGCAGGAAACTCGCCACCAAACAGGTGAGACCGACACCCGCCGGCTGTTTGTTTGTTTCGGCGGCCAATCAGAAGCCGGCTGGTTACTGTGATGTGTCCTCTGTCTGCAGGTCAAAGGTCAGAAGAAAGATCAGAAGAGCAAGGTCAAACCTAAAGTGGACAAACAGGAAGTGGAGATCAGACAGAGGATGACGGTGGAGGCTCTCGCTCACGCCATGAACAAAGACTTCGGTAAGAGACGCAGAGACGCTCAGAGACAGACAGGAAACCGTCTGACGGGCTGAATAAAGTTGATTTGAATGTTTCAGATCACGTGTTGGAGGCGCTGCTGAACACGGCGGTGGACGTGGACGCTCTGGAGCCGGACTCGCTGCTGGAGGAGCGCTGGATCAAGGAGGTGGTGACTCGGTCGGGGATGAAGTTCAGATGGGCCAAACTGAGCGCCAGCAGAGAGAGAGAGAACCGGGACGCCCAGCGCAGGTTTCTAACTGGTTCATAGCCGGAATGCCACAAATCCCAGTATGATGATGGCCAGTACATACTGGGACTAATCCCAGTATGACGATAACCAGTACATACCGGGGCTAATCCCAGTATGACGATGGCCAGTACATACCGGGGCTAATCCCAGTATGACGATGGCCAGTACATACTGGGACTAATCCCAGTATGACGATGGCCAGTACATACCGGGGCTAATCCCAGTATGATGATAACCAGTACATACCGGGGCTAATCCCAGTATGATGATGGCCAGTACATACCGGGACTAATCCCAGTATGATGATGGCCAGTACATACCGGGACTAATCCCAGTATGATGATAACCAGTACATACCGGGGCTAATCCCAGTATGATGATAACCAGTACATACCGGGACTAATCCCAGTATGACGATGGCCAGTACATACCGGGGCTAATCCCAGTATGATGATAACCAGTACATACCGGGGCTAATCCCAGTATGACGATGGCCAGTACATACCGGGGCTAATCCCAGTATGACGATGGCCAGTACATACTGGGGCTAATCCCAGTATGATGATGGCCAGTACATACTGGGACTAATAACTCAGACTCATTATAATAATAATAATGACCTCTGACCTCTGACCTCTGGTCCCGTCAGACCTCCAGCTGACCCGGTCAGCCTGGTGCCCCGCCCCCCGGTGGTCACCATCATGGGTCACGTGGACCACGGGAAGACCACGTTACTGGACAGTCTGAGGAAGAGTCAGATCGTCTCCACGGAGGCCGGCGGCATCACGCAGCACATCGGAGCCTTTCTGGGTAAAAACTTTATTAACAAACTCTAAACTTTGAAATAATCTGATTTCCTGAACAGCGTGCTGAGAACAGGCGTATATATATATATATATATATATACACTATAAACATTGACGGTTGTTGACGGTTGTTGTGTCCAGTAAAAGGTTGACCTTTGTCTTCCTTCGCTGTGATTGGCTGACGCGGTCGTAACTCCAGGTGTGTTTTCAAGCTCTTTCCTGGTCTTTCAGCTGCATCCCTTGGTCTTCATCAGCAGACAGAATGTTCCTTTAGGCGCCGCCGTTGTCTGCAACGTTTATTTCACGTGGAATGAGCAAATCAAGGTCCACTTACTTTGAAGCTTTTGACTCTGTCACATGGTCTTCATCTGCAGGAGTTTGCTCAGTTTTAACGGACTGTAGAAGTTTAAACAGCGTAACTGTTGAAACCAAGTAAGTCGACCTTGAGTTGAGATTTTTTTATCAACTTCATAAAGTCATAAACAATTAAAGGAGCAGTGTGTAACATTTAGTGACATCTAGTGGTGAAGCTGCAGATCGATATAACAACAGGAAATATATATAAACACACATCATTTGCAACGATCCCTCAAATGTGCTCAACAAACACTTGTGATGAATGCAGAATATTTAACAGTAAACTTTATTGTCCAAAATCACATCAGTGAAACAGTAAACTACACTGGAAATGTATTAATTATACATAAATATAAATAAAAATATATGTATGTGTATGTGTGTGTGTAAGTATGTGTGTTGCTAGGGAAACGAGGAAGTGCAATGTCCATGTGTAAAGTTGTTTGGATGAGCGGTGTGAGGCGTTTAGGAGCATCGGTAAATTGTAGTGTTACTGATGCATGAGAGGCGTTTAGGAGACAGGAACTGATCTGAACAGGACGGCACTAGTGTGGATATAAAGGCTCATTCTAACGTAATTAAAACACAGTGATTCTTATTTTCAGGTGATTTTACACTGATTGAAACATACTGATGAATATTATGTTCCATTTGTACCGAGTCCTTTCTGCTAGATGCTACTAAGTTCTACGCACTTGTCCTTTAAACCTCTACGTCTTCTATAGTTCAGATTTCTAAACCTTCATCAGGATTCATCAGTTAACAAGAGCAGAAAAAAAACATTAGATTTAGTTTTTCCTTTTTCTAAAATGAAAATGATTTCTGCTACGTCGACGTTGTTTGATTGTTTTCAAGCTGCAAAGTCTATTTAAATTATATTTTCCTCACAGGAAGTTCTTCAGTTTTCTGCTGGTTTACGTTGTCAATAAAGTTTTTCTTGAAGCTTTTTAACAAACATGACTGTTGGGCTTTGTCTTCCAGTCCAGCTGCCTACAGGTGAGAAGATCACCTTCCTGGACACGCCGGGTCACGCCGCCTTCTCCTCCATGAGAGCTCGCGGAGCCGACGCCACCGACATTGTCATCCTGGTGGTGGCGGCGGACGACGGCGTGATGAACCAGACGGTTGAGTCCATCCAGCACGCCAGGAGAGCCAAAGGTACGAGCTCCACCTGAGAGTCTCCGGCATCGTCCCCTCTGTGTTTCTACTGTATTGATCGTATTTACAGTGTTGCTGCCGTGTGTGTTTCAGTCCCGGTGATCGTGGCCGTCAATAAGTGTGATAAACCGCAGGCCGACCCTCAGAGAGTCAAACAGGAACTGCTCGCTCATGACATCGTCTGCGAGGAGTTCGGAGGAGACGTTCAGGCGATCCACATCTCTGCTCTCAAGGTGACAAACATGTTTACCTGAACGCTGTAAAAAACAGCTGAGACCATTAAACTCGACTGTGGCGCCGCCCGCAGGCTGAGATCTGTCGTCAACTGATGATGTCGTTGTTGTTGTCAGGGCGACAACCTGCTGGCTCTGGCCGAGGCCACGGTGGCGTTGGCGGAGGTGTTGGAGCTGAAGGCGGAGCCAAGCGGCCTGGTGGAGGGACTCATCATCGAGAGTCGCACCGACAAAGGAAAAGGGTGAGTCAGCGTTCCTCCAAAAGATCCTCCAGAACATAAACCTGGTTCTATGAGTTCTAGATAACCCCTACAGTCAGTATGTAACTCTGGTTCTATGAGTTTTAGATAACCTCTACAGTCAGTATGTAACTCTGGTTCTATGAGTTCTAGATAACCTCTACAGTCAGTATGTAACTCTGGTTCTATGAGTTCTAGATAACCTCTACAGTCAGTATGTAACTCTGGTTCTATGAGTTCTAGATAACCTCTACAGTCAGTATGTAACTCTGGTTCTATGAGTTCTAGATAACCTCTACAGTCAGAACATAAACCTGGTTCTATGAGTTCTAGATAACCTCTACAGTCAGTATGTAACTCTGGTTCTATGAGTTCTAGATAACCTCTACAGTCAGAACGTAACCCTGGTTCTATGAGTTCTAGATAACCTCTACAGTCAGTATGTAACTCTGGTTCTATGAGTTCTAGATAACCTCTACAGTCAGAACGTAACCCTGGTTCTATGAGTTCTAGATAACCTCTACAGTCAGTATGTAACTCTGGTTCTATGAGTTCTAGATAACCTCCACAGTCAGTATGTAACCCTGGTTCTATGAGTTCTAGATAACCCCTACAGTCAGTATGTAACCCTGGTTCTATGAGTTCTAGATAACCTCTACAGTCAGAACATAAACCTGGTTCTATGAGTTCTAGATAACCTCTACAGTCAGAATGTAACCCTGGTTCTATGAGTTCTAGATAACCTCTACAGTCAGTATGTAACTCTGGTTCTATGAGTTCTAGATAACCTCTACAGTCAGTATGTAACTCTGGTTCTATGAGTTCTAGATAACCTCTACAGTCAGAACGTAACTCTGGTTCTATGAGTTCTAGATAACCTCTACAGTCAGAACGTAACTCTGGTTCTATGAGTTCTAGATAACCTCTACAGTCAGTATGTAACCCTGGTTCTATGAGTTCTAGATAACCTCTACAGTCAGAACGTAACTCTGGTTCTATGAGTTCTAGATAACCTCTACAGTCAGTATGTAACCCTGGTTCTATGAGTTCTAGATAACCTCTACAGTCAGTATGTAACCCTGGTTCTATGAGTTCTAGATAACCTCTACGGTCAGTATGTAACCCTGGTTCTATGAGTTCTAGATAACCTCTACAGTCAGTATGTAACTCTGGTTCTATGAGTTCTAGATAACCTCTACAGTCAGTATGTAACCCTGGTTCTATGAGTTCTAGATAACCTCTACAGTCAGTATGTAACCCTGGTTCTATGAGTTCTAGATAACCTCTACGGTCAGTATGTAACCCTGGTTCTATGAGTTCTAGATAACCTCTACAGTCAGTATGTAACTCTGGTTCTATGAGTTCTAGATAACCTCTACAGTCAGTATGTAACTCTGGTTCTATGAGTTCTAGATAACCTCTACGGTCAGTATGTAACCCTGGTTCTATGAGTTCTAGATAACCTCTACAGTCAGAATGTAACCCTGGTTCTATGAGTTCTAGATAACCTCTACAGTCAGTATGTAACCCTGGTTCTATGAGTTCTAGATAACCTCTACAGTCAGAATGTAACCCTGGTTCTATGAGTTCTAGATAACCTCTACAGTCAGAATGTAACCCTGGTTCTATGAGTTCTAGATAACCTCTACAGTCAGTATGTAACCCTGGTTCTATGAGTTCTAGATAACCTCTACAGTCAGAATGTAACCCTGGTTCTATGAGTTCTAGATAACCTCTACAGTCAGTATGTAACCCTGGTTCTATGAGTTCTAGATAACCTCTACAGTCAGTATGTAACTCTGGTTCTGAGTTCTAGATAACCTCTACAGTCAGTATGTAACTCTGGTTCTATGAGTTCTAGATAACCTCTACAGTCAGTATGTAACCCTGGTTCTATGAGTTCTAGATAACCTCTACAGTCAGAACGTAACTCTGGTTCTATGAGTTCTAGATAACCTCTACGGTCAGTATGTAACTCTGGTTCTATGAGTTCTAGATAACCTCTACGGTCAGTATGTAACTCTGGTTCCATGAGTTCTAGATAACCTCTACGGTCAGTATGTAACCCTGGTTCTATGAGTTCTAGATAACCTCTACAGTCAGTATGTAACCCTGGTTCTATGAGTTCTAGATAACCTCTACAGTCAGTATGTAACCCTGGTTCTATGAGTTCTAGATAACCTCTACGGTCAGTATGTAACCCTGGTTCTATGAGTTCTAGATAACCTCTACAGTCAGAATGTAACCCTGGTTCTATGAGTTCTAGATAACCTCTACAGTCAGTATGTAACCCTGGTTCTATGATTTCTAGATAACCTCTACAGTCAGAATGTAACCCTGGTTCTATGAGTTCTAGATAACCTCTACAGTCAGAATGTAACCCTGGTTCTATGAGTTCTAGATAACCTCTACGGTCAGAATGTAACCCTGGTTCTATGAGTTCTAGATAACCTCTACGGTCAGTATGTAACTCTGGTTCTATGAGTTCTAGATAACCTCTACAGTCAGAATGTAACCCTGGTTCTATGAGTTCTAGATAACCTCTACAGTCAGTATGTAACTCTGGTTCTATGAGTTCTAGATAACCTCTACAGTCAGTATGTAACTCTGGTTCTATGAGTTCTAGATAACCTCTACAGTCAGTATGTAACTCTGGTTCTATGAGTTCTAGATAACCTCTACGGTCAGAATGTAACCCTGGTTCTATGAGTTCTAGATAACCTCTACGGTCAGTATGTAACTCTGGTTCTATGAGTTCTAGATAACCTCTACAGTCAGTATGTAACCCTGGTTCTATGAGTTCTAGATAATCTCTACAGTCAGTATGTAACTCTGGTTCTGAGTTCTAGATAACCTCTACAGTCAGTATGTAACCCTGGTTCTATGAGTTCTAGATAACCTCTACAGTCAGTATGTAACTCTGGTTCTATGAGTTCTAGATAACCTCTACAGTCAGTATGTAACTCTGGTTCTATGAGTTCTAGATAACCTCTACAGTCAGTATGTAACTCTGGTTCTGAGTTCTAGATAACCTCTACAGTCAGTATGTAACCCTGGTTCTATGAGTTCTAGATAACCTCTACAGTCAGTATGTAACTCTGGTTCTATGAGTTCTAGATAACCTCTACAGTCAGTATGTAACTCTGGTTCTGAGTTCTAGATAACCTCTACGGTCAGAATGTAACTCTGGTTCTATGAGTTCTAGATAACCTCTACAGTCAGTATGTAACCCTGGTTCTATGAGTTCTAGATAACCTCTACAGTCAGTATGTAACTCTGGTTCTGAGTTCTAGATAACCTCTACAGTCAGTATGTAACTCTGGTTCTATGAGTTCTAGATAACCTCTACAGTCAGTATGTAACCCTGGTTCTATGAGTTCTAGATAATCTCTACAGTCAGTATGTAACTCTGGTTCTGAGTTCTGGATAACCTCTACAGTCAGTATGTAACCCTGGTTCTACGAGTTCTAGATAACCTCTACAGTCAGTATGTAACTCTGGTTCTATGAGTTCTAGATAACCTCTACAGTCAGTATGTAACCCTGGTTCTATGAGTTCTAGATAATCTCTACAGTCAGTATGTAACTCTGGTTCTATGAGTTCTAGATAACCTCTACAGTCAGTATGTAACTCTGGTTCTATGAGTTCTAGATAACCTCTACAGTCAGTATGTAACCCTGGTTCTATGAGTTCTAGATAATCTCTACAGTCAGTATGTAACTCTGGTTCTGAGTTCTAGATAACCTCTACAGTCAGTATGTAACCCTGGTTCTATGAGTTCTAGATAACCTCTACAGTCAGTATGTAACTCTGGTTCTATGAGTTCTAGATAACCTCTACAGTCAGTATGTAACCCTGGTTCTATGAGTTCTAGATAACCTCTACAGTCAGTATGTAACTCTGGTTCTATGAGTTCTAGATAACCTCTACAGTCAGTATGTAACTCTGGTTCTATGAGTTCTAGATAACCTCTACAGTCAGAACGTAACTCTGGTTCTATGAGTTCTGGACTGATGAATACAGCACATACTGAACAGTAAAAAGTTTCATTCAGGTAACGGAGAACCCTGTTTGTTGTTCCGTCAGTCCCGTGACGACCGCCATCATCCAGCGGGGGACACTGAAGCGAGGTTGTGTTCTGGTGGCGGGGAAGAGTTGGGCTAAAGTCCGCTTCCTGTTTGATGAGAACGGGCGAGCGATGACGGAGGCGGGGCCGAGTGCTGCTGTGGAGGTGGTGGGCTGGAAGGAGCTGCCGTCTGCTGGAGAGGTCATTCTGGAGGTCGAGTCAGAGGTGAGGACACCGCCACAGCATGTTAGGGAACGCCGCAACATACCACGGCAGGTTAGGGAACGCCGCAACATGCCACGGCACGTTAGGGAACGCCGCAACATGCCACGGCACGTTAGGGAACGCCGTAACATACCACGGCATGTTAGGGAACGCCGTAACATGCCACAGCAGGTTAGGGAACGCCGTAACATGCCACAGCACGTTAGGGAACGCCGTAACATGCCACGGCACGTTAGGGAACGCCGCAACATGCCACGGCAGGTTAGGGAACGCCGCAACATACCACGGCAGATTAGGGAACGCCGTAACATACCACGGCATGTTAGGGAACGCCGTAACATACCACGGCACGTTAGGGAACGCCGCGACATACCATGGCATGTTAGGGAACGCCGCGACATACCACGGCATGTTAGGGAACGCCGTAACGTACCACGGCATGTTAGGGAACGCCGTAACGTACCACGGCATGTTAGGGAACGCCGCAACATGCCACAGCACATCACGCCACAAAACACGTTTTCCCGTGCTGCGGTCAGTAACGTGTTTGTCTCCTGCAGCAACGGGCGAGGGAGGTGGTGGAGTGGAGGAGTTATGAGGAGGAGCAGCAGAAGCTGCAGGAGGAGCAGAGCGCCATCGAGCTGAAACAGCAGCAACACCTGGAGGAGTACAGGAAGGAGAGGGAGGGGCTTTCTCACCTGAGCTGGAGGCAGAGGAAGTCGGCTCTGTACCGAGCCAACAAGACCAAGTTCGCCATGAGACCCAGCGAGAGGACGCAGAGAGACGAGCTCATGCTGCCGCTCATCATCAAAGGTACACACACACACACCTGCTGCCGCCTGATTGGCTGCTCTCACTGTGACATCGTTATCCTCCAAAGTCTTAACAGTCGCTCAGACTGCAACACGTCAGGGAGACACTTCCTGTTTTTAAATACATTTTTATGCTTTTATGAGACGACAGGAAGTGAGCAGGTTTAAACGTCTCACCTGCGTTACCATGGAAACATGATACTCGACTCTCCTGATTCGCCTTCATGAAACTTTCATCTGGAGCGACGAGATCAGAATCACAGTATAAACATGATGCCAGCCATCACATCCACTCTTCACACTGACTGACCTTTGACCCCCAGGTGACGTTGACGGGTCGGTGGAGGCCATCTTGAAAGTCCTGGACAGTTACGACGCTCAGCAGCAGTGTCAGCTGGAGCTCGTTCACTTCGGCATCGGCGATGTTTCAGAGAACGACGTCAGTTTGGCCGAAACATTCGCAGGTACGAAACCTGAACGTCGTTCAGCAGGACGCAGCTGACGTTCGCTGTGACATCACGCTGATGTAATAACCTCACCGCTGAACAAGAAGTAATGATGTCAGAACTTTCTTCTTCTCCTTCAGGTTCGATCTACGGCTTCAACGTGGGGGCGAACAGGTCGATCCAGCAGCTGGCGGCGAGGAGAGGCGTCCCGCTGCGTCTGCACAGCATCATCTATAAACTGATCGACGAGCTGAAGGACGAGCTGAGCAGCAAACTGCCGCCGGTCGTCACGGAGAACGCCATCGGTGAGTAACGCGTCGTAACCCCCCCCGTCTGACAGGGAGAGGTGCGTCTCAGCTGTTCACCTGCTCGCTCTGCTCCACAGGTGAGGCGACGGTTCTCGCCGTGTTTGACGTCTCTGTGGGGAAGAAGAAGGTCGCCGTCGCCGGGTGTCGCGTTCAGAAAGGTCAGCTGGACCGACGGCACAAGTTCAGGCTGATCCGAGGCCGAGACGCCATCTGGGAGGGTGAGTTGTTGTAACGTTCCTCTGACGTTCTCTGCAGGTTGTGATGTTGTAACGTTCCTCTGACGTTCTCTGCAGGTTGTGATGTTGTTGTAACGTTCCTCTGACGTTCCCTGCAGGTTGTGGTGTTGTTGTAACGTTCCTCTGACGTTCTCCGCAGGTTGTGATGTTGTAACGTTCCTCTGACGTTCCCTGCAGGTTGTGATGTTGTAACGTTCCTCTGACGTTCTCCGCAGGTTGTGATGTTGTTGTAACGTTCCTCTGACGTTCCCTGCAGGATGTGTTGTTGTAACGTTCCTCTAACGTTCTCCGCAGGTTGTGATGTTGTTGTAACGTTCCTCTAACGTTCTCCGCAGGTTGTGGTGTTGTTGTAACGTTCCTCTGACGTTCTCCGCAGGTTGTGATGTTGTAACGTTCCTCTGACGTTCCCTGCAGGTTGTGATGTTGTTGTAACGTTCCTCTGACGTTCTCCCAGGTTGTGATGTTGTTGTAACGTTCCTCTAACGTTCTCCGCAGGTTGTGATGTTGTTGTAACGTTCCTCTAACGTTCTCCGCAGGTTGTGATGTTGTTGTAACGTTCCTCTGACGTTCTCCGCAGGTTGTGATGTTGTTGTAACGTTCCTCTATCGTTCTCCGCAGGTTGTGATGTTGTTGTAACGTTCCTCTGACGTTCTCCGCAGGTTGTGATGTTGTTGTAACGTTCCTCTGACGTTCTCTGCAGGTTGTGATGTTGTTGTAACGTTCCTCTGACGTTCTCCGCAGGTTGTGATGTTGTTGTAACGTTCCTCTGACGTTCTCTGCAGGTTCTCTGGAGGCGTTGAAGCACCACAAAGACGACGTGCAGACGGTGAGGACGGGGATGGAGTGCGGTCTGTCAGCTGACTCTGATGTGGAGTTCAGAGCCGGTGACATCGTCGTCTGCTTCGAGGAGGTCGAGGCGCCGCAGGTCACTTCCTGGGACCCCGGCTTCTGATGACAACACTGACCTCCCATGATCCTCTGCTGCTCAGGGGTTCGACTCCCCGTCTGGACGTCGTGTTCACGACGCTCAGACTGAACGAAGACGAATGATGTAAATCTGAACTTTGAACTGAAAGTCTGACGTTCACGTTTCACCAAAATCTGCAACAGCAGATCTCTTCTTCATGTTTCATAAATCAGAACAAACCAAACTGACTCGTCTGTGTGACCTTAACGCTGTAAAACAGGAAGTCAACATCAGTCTCAGTCTGTAACCACACTCAACTGTGACATCACCGTGTACCGGGTGCACTGTGACATCACTGACGTCACCGTGTACCGGGTGGACTGTGAGGTCACCGCGTACCGGGTGCACTGTGAGGTCACCGTGTACCGGGTGCACTGTGACGTCAGTGACATCACCGTGTACCGGGTGGACTGTGAGGTCACCGCATACCGGGTGGACTGTGAGGTCACCGCGTACCGGGTGCACTGTGAGGTCACCGCGTACCGAGTGCACTGTGATGTCAGTGACATCACCGTGTACCGGGTGCACTGTGACGTCAGTGACATCACCGTGTACCGGGTGCACTGTGACGTCAGTGACATCACCGTGTACCTGGTGCACTGTGAGGTCACCGTGTACCGGGTGCACTGTGACGTCACCGTGTACCGGGTGCACTGTGAGGTCACCGTGTACCGGGTGCACTGTGAGGTCACCGTGTACCTGGTGCACTGTGACATCACCGTGTACCGGGTGCACTGTGACATCACCGTGTACCGGGTGCACTGTGAGGTCAGTGCAGCAGGTTAAATCTAATAAGTAACAAACACACCATCAGTTCAAACTGTATCAAAGATTCTGAGAAATGATTCTGTTGTTTCAGAGTTTTAATAAAAAGTTTAAACTTTGTCAGCTGACGTTACAACTGTTTAAAACAAGATGGCTGCTTCTGATTGGACAGATCCACAAGCACCTGACTACATGTCGTATAGAGTTCGGTTACAGTCCACTTACTCAAAGCTGCTGCTTGAAAACACAAAAACATAAAACACGACTGCACAGATTTAAACTGCAGAACAAAAAAACAACAACATGTTTGGAAATCTTCTCATGGAGGAACAAAATGAAACGTCCTCCTTGACCTTCGACCTCTTCACTTCCTCTTGCTCTTGCCGGGTTTGGCGAGCAGCGCCGGGTCGATCTGCTCCGCCGTCAGTCCTCTGACGGAGAAGAGTCGGGCGGCGCGCTCCGCCAGCGTTCCCCCGCACTTCAACCCTCGTGACATCAGTTCCTCCTTCAGGACGTCCAGACCCAGAGACTCCAGCTGCTGCGGCGAGGACAGCGAGGACAGATCCATGGCAGAGACACGCCGAGGCTGCTGGGAAACACCACACACACACACACACACGTTTACGTCTGCAGCGTTTACACACATCTGTCAGATCTCAGCAAAGAGACGTTAAATTATTTGTAAAGACGTGTAGAAGAAGAAGTTTTTCTCCTGTGAGCCTGACGGCGCTTCACTCATCATCAAACACATCCAGGAAGCAGGTCGATGATGATGAAACACATCTGTCCTGATGTTCTTTATACTAATGAACGAGTTTGTCTCCAGTAAATCAGCTGATGACTGTTTGATGCTTTTATTTCACAACCAAACGACACAAAACTATCAGAAAATAAAGTTTTATTTCTCTCGTTCATGACTTTGTTCTCACTACCGCTGCTCCCTCTCTCCATTCACCCTCTAACTCGCTCGACCACCTCCTGCTCTCTCTCTCCATTCACCCTCTAACTCGCTCGACCACCTCCTGCTCTCTCTCTCCATTCACCCTCTAACTCGCTCGACCACCTCCTGCTCTCTCTCTCCATTCATCCTCTAACTCGCTCGACCACCTCCTGCTCTCTCTCTCTCTCCATTCACCCTCTAACTCGCTCGACCACCTCCTGCTCTCTCTCTCTCTCTCCATTCATCCTCTAACTCGCTCGACCACCTCCTGCTCTCTCTCTCTCTCCATTCACCCTCTAACTCGCTCGACCACCGCCTGCTCTCTCTCTCTCCATTCACCCTCTAACTCGCTCGACCACCTCCTGCTCTCTCTCCCTCTCCATTCACCCTCTAGCTCGCTCGACCACTGCCTGCTCTCTCTCTCTCCATTCACCCTCTAACTCGCTCGACCACCTCCTGCTCTCTCTCTCTCCATTCACCCTCTAGCTCGCTCGACCACCGCCTGCTCTCTCTCTCTGTAGTTGAATCTGATTTGTAGTTTCTTGAAACATGAAGGTCACTGATGATGAAAACTAACATTTTTATCAGCTGACTTTGCTACGAGCTGATTGGCTGTTCAACCAGGTGACATGCTGAAACTGCTGCAGAAGCTACGGCAGCAGAAAGAGGACAAACTACTGACCTGCTGGGAGCAGCTGGACTCCTCAGACCGTCTGCTGGTCTCTGGAGGTTTCTGGTCCTCTGAGGGTCTGCTGGTCTCTGGAGGTTTCTGGTCCTCTGAGGGTCTGCTGGTCTCTGGAGGTTTCTGGTCCTCTGAGGGTCTGACGGTCTGAGAGGAGGACGTGCTCTGGTCGGGCTCTGCCTCCTCCGTCTGTGTCGTCACAGCAACAGCAGCGCCACAGCTGGAGGAGGAAGACGGAGACTCATCATCTTCCTCCAGCTGAGTCATCACGGCAACAGCAGCAGCGGCGGCTCCACAGCCGGAGGAGGACGCGGACGGACGCTCGTCGTCCTCGTCTTCTTCGTCCTCTGAGCTCAGCAGCTCGCCCACGCCTGTCCTGTAACCATGACGACAGATTTAACACATCATCAGCACGTTAAAGCTCCGTCTTGTTTCAGTGTTTTTTGTCTGAGACTCACCAGAAACACGCTGCGGCCGCCGCCGTCGTCTTCTTCTTCTTCTTCTTCCTCTCCGGCTGCTCGCTGTCGTCTGAGTTTGGTCTCTTTGCTGCGGAGACGTCGTCCGCCTTCACCTGCGAGCTGGAGGACACCTGCAGACCTGAGACACCACATTCCTTCATCTCGTCTCCTGATCAGAAAACATCTGACGGAGCTTCGGGACAGACTGGTGGTTTCCACGGTAACCGCCCTGACCCCCCCCCCCCCCCCCTCCTCACCTTTGAGCACAGAGTCCTCCAGACGCTCCGACAGGTCGTGACACTGCTGCTGGTACTCGGCGTCGGTGAACTGGTGTTTGGGTTCGGCCAGTTTCCTCTGCAGACGCTCCAGACGACGCTGCTCCTTCTCCGCCTCGCGCTCCGCCTGCTTCTTCAGCCACTCCGCCATCCTGAACACCACAGAAGAAGAAGAGCTGCAACTAACAATTATTTTCATTATCGATTATTTTCTCCATTAATCGATTCGTTGTTTCTCGTGTTCAGGAGGTTCATCTGATGCGACGGCGGTTGCGGCGGCGGTTCTTACTCTTTCTCGTGGTTGACGTCTCGGAGGCGGCGGCCGCTCAGATCTCTGCAGGCTTCACGGTTCGTCGTCTTCTCGATCTGAGCACCCAGAGCTCGCAGCATGGAGCCGAACCCTGAAACACACACACACACACACACACACCATTAAAAAAAACACCACAGAAGAAGAGGCAGCGGTTGACTGCGCTTCGGTCCCGTCTACTTCCTGAACAGACCTCCTTTCCCTCCGCGGAGGCGCGGCTCCAGGCGATAGACGGCTCCCTGCTGCAGAACATCCTGCAGCTCCGTCAGTCGACCGTTTCTGCTGACGTAGAAATCCTCCGAGGAAACGCCCTGAAGTCACATGACACAAACACACCGTGACATCACACAGCTGCAACATGGATCATTATTATTATTATTATTATTATTATTATTATTAACATGTCAAACTGAGAGCAGCTGTTTGTTTTTTATTAAACTTGCTGCGTGTTTCTGATGTTTGTAATTATGAGAATAAATTAATATATTATTGAAAGAACAGCTGACAATAAAACAAGAAGCTTCATTCTGTTTGTTTTATATTTAATATAAAACAACAAACAGCATCGAGATGAAAGTAAATCAGTCTGATAAACTAGTTGATGATATATAATGTGTCTGTTTGTCTCTGAAGACAAATATATTGATCTCAGATATTAATATCTGTCTGATCATTTGAATTAAAGACAGATTCACAAAAACAACAACAGTGTTGAATGAAGATCATTCAGACTGTAAACAAACATCCCAGAAGAGTTTCATCAATAAATACAATTATTATAATCAATAATCAATAATGAAGCTTCAGATAACTTTGATTAAATGTCATTTAAATATTCACAGATATTCTGATCAGTCTTATTTTATCTTCTGTTTAATTATATTTAAATGTCTTTTATATGTTTCTTTTACATTTTGTCTTGTTGCCTTTTATGTTTATAAAAAGCACTTTGTGTTCATTGTTGTTTAAACTTAATGTAAATAAACATTTAATATCGATCATATCTCAATCTGAGTACTTTTACTGCAATACTTTAACTACATCAAGCTCATAATACTTATGTACTTTTACTGCAGAAAGGTATCTGAGTACTTCTGACAGGATAAAAACTGTAAACACAGAAAGGACAGAAACAGCCGGCAGGTAAACAGACATGAACAGAAACTGTTTGTTAGCCACAGTTAGCTCCTGAGCTAACAGCGACTCTACCCGGAACAATAAAAACATTCAGCCCGCCTCAGAGTGACGTCAGCGCTCACCTGCAGCTGCGTGTACCTGAGCAGAACGTCTCTGACCGCGGAACCGTCCGCAAAAACCAACTTAGAAAACCTGAAACTCGGAGCGCAAACAAACACCTCCATGTTGTCTTCTTCAGGAACACCTGCAAACTGCGCACGCGCCAGCTCTTCTTCTTCTTCTTCTTCTTCTTCTTCTTCTTCCGCATTCATCCCTGGGAGCTGACGTCACAAGGGCGCCACCTGCCGGCTGAACGGAAAAAACACTTAAAACTGATCTGGAGAGTAACAGGAATAAAAACGGGGATTTGTTTTGTTGGTTTTCCTGCCAGCAGGTGGCGGTAAAGCGCCTATAAACCGCCATTAAAACTCAGAGAAGAAGAAGAAGAAGAAGAAGTTGTGGAGGATCAACATGGCGGCCTTGTGTAAGGTGGTGTCCGGGCTCCGGTGTGGAGGAGTCCGGTTCCCCTCCCGGTTCCTCAGAAGTTCCTTCAGCTCAGACTCCTCTGGGGCCTCCGGGGCCTCCGACAGCGACCAGCCCGCCGCGGACAGACCCAGATCCGGCTTTGCTGCCGCCTTCGACCTGCAGTCGGAGCTCCGGCGGGAGGCGGAGGTCGGGGAGACCGGGGGCTCCTCCGCCGGGCAGGAGGACAGCTTCGCCTCGCTGCTGCGCCGGTCCCCGCTGATCCAGATGGGTCCGGCTAAAGACAAGGTGGTGGTCGGGAGGATATTCCACGTGGTCGGGGACGATCTGTACATCGATTTCGGGGGGAAGTTCCACTGCGTGTGCCGGCGGCCGGCGGACCGGGACCGGGACCGGCTGCAGCGGGGCAGCAAGGTCCGGCTGCGGCTGCAGGACCTGGAGCTCACCGCCCGCTTCCTGGGAGCCGCGACCGACACCACACTGCTGGAGGCCCGGGCAGACCTGCTGGGCCCGCTGGACGGACGGGAGCCGCAGAACCGGGACTGAACCGGACTGTGTTGTTCTGGCTCAGAGCAGCTGAGTGTTTCTCTGATGACTGACGGGACTTTTACTGTTTGAATGTGGACTCTGATCTGTCAGCTGACTGTGAACTTAAACATATTAAAATAATAAATAAACAGTTTGTTGTGTTTTTCCTCCTCGTGGTGACAAAGATTCATTAAACTCAGCAGGTTTGTATGAAGGAAAATAAACAAATACATCAAATGTTTGTGTTGAGCCGCAACGATTAATCAATTACTTGTCAACTGTTAAGTTTTTCTGTGTCTGGTAGGACAGAACAGGACACTGGAAGACGTCGCCTGTTGTGACATTTTTCATTGTTTTCTGATATTTTACAGATGAGAAATGATCAGCAGATGAATCAATAATGAGAATAATTAGTGGAGATCTCGTTAGAACAAACTGACGACACACGAGCAGCTTGAAGTCATTTTATGGACCAAACAACTCATCCATTAATGGAGAAATAATCATCATAACATGAAATATTTGTTCAGTTTCTGGTTAAAAGATATTCTTCATGTTTTCTGAGATGTTTCTGCTTCAGCAGGTGTGAGTCACATGACACAGGTGAGTTTAAATCAAACACAGAGTCAGCTGATCGGTTTCCTTTCGGTCCTTTAATAAGTGGAAACAGGTGTTCAGCCGGGGGTCGTCAATAAATACATCGTTAAATAATCCCCCCCCCCCATGCAGAGGTCATATAGTTAGAGTTGTAGCACAGCAGCAGGCTTCCGTACTGTAGTACTGATGTAGTAGTGTGTATGAGTATTACTGTAGTACTGATGTAATATATAGTAGCATGTGTATGTAGTACTGTGTGTATGAGTAGTACTGTAGTACTGATGTAGTAGAGTGTATGAGTATTACTGTAGTACTGATGTAGTAGTGTGTATGAGTAGTACTGTAGTACAGCTGTAATATATAGTAGCATGTGTATGTAGTACTGTGTGTATGAGTAGTACTGTAGTACAGCTGTAATATATAGTAGCATGTATATGTAGTACTGTGTGTACATCTCCTCCTGAGTGTCTCTTTATTATAACTCCTGTTAACAGCAACATGTTGATTCATTTTTCACTCAGTTGACTTTCAGTCTGACGAGTCAAACGTCTGAAATGATTCATGTTTATATTTAAAGCTGTTGGAGGTTCAGCAGAGAGCAGTTATCATTACCCCCCCCCCCCACCCCCACCCCCGTTTTATTTATTTATTTAAATACGTCAGGTTGAAACAAACCAGAATGATTCTTTCAAGAACTGAATCAAAAAAACTAAATATTATACTAAAGAATCATTTAGATGTGTGAAGTTATAATTCTCTCTTTTCCTATTAGTTGTAGTTTTGTTCTGACAGGAGAGATTCCACACTGATAGTACTGCAGTAGTACAGTTATTACAGTAGTAGTACTGCAGTAGTATAGTAGTAGTACTGTGTAGTACAGGTGCAGTTATTACAGTAGTAGTACTGCAGTAGTATAGTAGTAGTACTGTGTAGTACAGGTGCAGCAGGTGAAGCTCTCTGGTTGGTTGTTGTTTCTTCCTGTTGGAGGAACTTTGAGTTCCTGAATCCTCCGACAGCTTCATCCACACATGGTCATATAGAGCCACTGAGAACACACACACACACACACACATATACACACACACATATACACACACACAAACACACACACACACACACACACATATACACACACACACACACATATACACACACACAAACACACACACACACACACACACACACACACACACACATCATTTAACAGTTATCAGGCTGTAAATATAAATTAAACTTATTATTTCAACTTTTAACTGAAGTTCTTTGATAAATTTATGATGTTTTATAAAGTCAGAGGTTGTTAACAGAACCGTGTTCCTGCACATGCTCAGTAGCATCTGCCGTACACAGAACTACTCTCTGGAGACTGAAAACATGATGCTGTTATTAGTCTTTGGAACGTTTCTAAACAAACTAACATGATGAAGGATCATGTGACCCAGAGCAGCGTGAGACTCACTGACGGGTTTTTAATCAGATATATCAGCTTTGATAGAAACATGATACTGGTTAGTAGATCAGTTCATTGTTGGTTTGGATCCAAACATGAAGACAAATACAGAAAATCAGCAGATTGATCCTTTAAGTGTTTGTGTGTGCAGGTGTTTGGTACCTCGCTGATGTTCATCTCTACGGTTCCCGTCCCGTCTCGATCCAGCTGCTGAAACGACTCTGAGCAACACAAACACAACAGAAACGTTAATACAATGTAGAAGCAACTTCTAAACACTTCATTCATACCAACATGTCGCATTTATTTTCTTACTAATGTTCTTTTATTGTGTTATTGTTTTATTATTATTATTGTTAGTTTTATTAATCTTATTCTACGAGTATTTAATTGTCTGATTTTAACCATGTAAAAGTCTTATTTTGAAAGGCTAATTGTGGACTTCCTGTTGGATTTAGGTCAGGGGTGTCAGTGTATGATTTATAGATCTTGATGAGACGAATAATTGAGTTTTGGTTTGATCTCTCTACGACATTCCTACGGGCCGTGGCGGCCGTTTTAGCTACATAGGTGGCGCTAGAGAGCACATTTTGGCACTTTAGGGGTTAATTTTTATATTTTATCAAATTTTTCACCAGACCTGATGTGCGTGCCAAATTTGGTGAGTTTTTGAGCATGTTTAGGGGGTCAAAT